>NC_030824.1:63493179-63715679 GCF_001704415.2 Capra hircus | reverse complement strand
ACAAAGTGATTTCAAAGAAATAAATCATAAAATAAGTTATGGTATGAAGTTCATAAGTTGCAACTGTAAATAAAAACAAATTGAAAAAGAAATTGAAAAAGAAATATAGATACTTGTACATATGTTCATTAAAGACAAGACACCATAAAATTTCTGTGTATTTTTGAAGTCTCCGTTCAGTTTCATTACTCAATGCAGTCTTTTCCTGTCTTTTTTGGTATTCTTTCCTCCTAACTTCTGTGGCAGTTATGCACAATCTATGCTGCAGAATTTGATACTTGATAGTATACCATGCTATATGTTTTGTGTGTAGATTGTAAGATATTTACCTGAATTTATTACCATAGATCCTAGCTTATTAATGAGCCTGTAGTATATCCTAAATGAATTTTTTTATCTGATAATTACTTGTCTTTATTCATAACTTATCTAAAAATTTCATTATGCTAGATATTAAATTAGGTGAATTTGTTTCAACCAAAGCAGCAAGAAATTTAAGCAATAAATTTCACAATAACTGGTGATACTTTCAAATTAAGAAAACTGTAATAGAAATAGAATATATCTGAAAAAGAGCTATACTATAGATAATTGTTACAGATTGGAAATTTTGGTTTTTATTGGTAAAGAGCACTTTTTCTGTAACAATTTACTCTTGAATATTTTGATTAGAAAAATTTTAAGTTCAATTGGTAGTTTCAAATTGTAATTTAGGTAGGGGGTCCTTGAACTTTAATAGCTCCTGGTGTAATTTTTTGCATCAAAAATTTCAGAAGTATTTTAAAGGATTGGAAGCAGCTGAAATTACTTAGGGAATGTGAGAAAATCTAATGGTTCCATATAGAACTGGGTGGAGCCGTACAATCTGTTTTTAGCAGTTACCCCAGAACAAACATCGTTGGAGAACCACAGCAATAGTCTAGAGAACCTTGCAATTTGTCATCAGATCTGCCTTCTACTTCAGACCACTATAGACAATTCTGGTAGCTAATATTTGGCTGTTTCAAGTTTTGTTTCTCCTGCCTATGGGAGAAACTTTTTCTGTTCATATTTATTTAACTCCAGCTGTCCAACATTTACTGTGCACGTAAGGCACTTGAAAAACCAACGTGAGTAAAACAGATGTGTCTCTTGCCCTCACGGAACTTTCTGTCTAAGAGAAGAAACAGAGAAGTGAACAGACAGTTATAAGTAACTTAAGAGCAATGATGATGATTTCTCACTGTGGGTAGCCATATATAAAGAAATAAAAGGCCTTTTTTTTTTTTTTTTTCTATCTTTAGTCTTTCTTGGTAAAAGATCATAGTGATTTTGTGGACAGACACTACCTAGTGTTACATCTGTATTTATATTCTTGACTGTTTCACTAACTGGTTTTGTGAACAGTGTACAGGTTAAACTAACAGAATCTTAATTTCATATGCATCTATTTATTTCAGACAGATTACCCGTGAAAAGAAGGCAGTCGTAGTTGGTTTGCATAGAACCTGAGGTTTAAAGGAAGAGGGAAATGTTAACTTACTGCAAAGATGGCAAATGTTGCTTATAAAATAAGCTTATTAGATAGTAAGATCCTCTTTAGCTCTAATACTTTGTTTTCTAAAAGTTTATTCCGGAATCAGGAAGGAATATCTAGAGCTTTGTGTGTTAATATCTGTACATGTGTGCATTCTCAGTTGCTTAGTTGTATCCAACTCTTTGCAGCCCCATGGTGTGTAGCCTGTCTGGTCCCTCTGTCTTTGGAATTTTCCAGGCAAGAATACTAAAGTGGGTTGCCATTCCCTATTCCAGGGGATGTTCCCCAGCCAAGGATCAATCCCGCCTCTCCTGCACTGACAAGCGGATTCTTTACCACTAGTGCCATTTGGAAGCCCTATTTAATATTTCTATAATGATAGCTAACATGAAGCACAAGCTGGAATCAAGATTGTCGGGAGAAATATCAATAACCTCAGATATGCAGATGACACCACTCTTATGGCAGAAAGTGAAGAACTAAAGACCCTCTTGATCAAAGTGAAACAAGAGAGTGAAAAAGTTGGCTTAAAGCTCCACATTCAGAAAATGAAGATCATGGCATCTGGTCCCATCTCTTCATGGGAAATAGATGTGGAAACAGTGGAAACAGTGTCAGACTTTATTTTTGGGAGCTCCAAAATCACTGCAGATGGTGACTGCAGCCATGAAATTAAAAGACACTTACTCCTTGGAAATAAAGTTATGACCAACCTAGATAGCATGTTAAAAAGCAGAGACATTACTTTGCCAACAAACGTCCATTTAGTCAAGGCTATGGTTTTCCCAGTGGTCATGTATGGATGTGAGAGTTGGACTGTGAAGAAGGCTGAGCACCAAAGAATTGATGCTTTTGAACTGTGGTGTTGGAAAAGACTCTTGAGAGTCCCTTGGACTGCAAGGAGATCCAACCAGTCCATTCTGAAGGAGATCAGCCCTGGGATTTCTTTGGAAGGAATGATGCTAAAGCTGAAGCTCCAGTACTTTGGCCACCTCATGCAAAGAGTTGTCTCATTGGAAAAGACTCTGACGCTAGGAGGGATTGGGGGCAGGAGGAGAAGGGGACGACCGAGGATGAGATGGCTGGATGGCATCACTGACTCGATGGACGTGAGTCTGAGTGAACTCCGGGAGTTGGTGATGGACTGGGAGGCCTGAGGTGCTGTGATTCATGGGGTCGCAAAGAGTCGGACATGACTGAGTGACTGAACTGAACCGAACACTTATTGAGCAATTAATTTAGAGCCAGTGGCAATGGCATCCCACTCTGGTCCTCTTGCCTGGAAAGTCCCATGGACGGAGGAGCCTGGAAGGCTGCAGTCCACGGGGTCGCCGAGGGTCGGACATGACTGAGCAACTTCACTTTCGCTTTTCACTTTCATTCGCTGGAGAAGGAAATGGCAACCCACTCCAGTGTGCTTGCCTGGAGAATCCCAGGGACGGGGAAGCCTGGTGGGCTGCCTTCTATGGAGTCACACAGAGTCGGACACGACTGAAGTGACTTAGCAGCATTGAGCTAAGTACTTTATAAAAATTATCTCAACTTATCTTAAAAACAGGCCAGTGAAAGTTAAAGGAAACTGACTCTATTTTATCAATGAAGAAACACGCGTTAACGGGCAAGTAAATAGAAGAGTTAACATTAAAAAAAATGTTATTTTATTTATATAGTTAATTTACAATGCTGTGTTAGTTTCAAGTGTATAGCAAAGTAAAAGAACAAGTCTACTGTGTAGCACAGGGAACTTTACTCAGTATCTTGTAATAACCAATAATAGAAAAAAATCTGAAAAAAATATATATGTGTAACTGAATCACTTTGCTGAACACTTGAAACGAACACAACATCGTGTATATGTTAATCCTAAACTAATTTATCTCCCTCCATCCCCCACTATCACCTTTGGTAAACAAAAATAAGACTGTTTTCTGTATCTGTGAGTCTATTTCTGTTTTATATATGTTCATTTGTATCATTTTTTTTAAGATTCCACAGTTAAGTGATATCATTTTGGTGTTTATCTTTCTCTGTCAATGTTCACTTAATATGATAATCTTTAGGTCTATCTAAGTTGCTGCAAATGGCAATTTTCATTCTTTTTATGGTGGAATACTATTTAGGTGTGTGTCTGTGTGTGTGCGCCTGCACGTGCTTACCACATCTTTTTTATCCATTCATCTGTCTGTAGACATTTAGCTTACTTCTGTGTCTTGGCCATTGTAAATAGTGCTGCTATGAAGATTTGGGTGCGTGTATCTTTTTGAATTATGATTTTCTCTGGATATATCCCCAGGAGTGGGATTATAGGATCTTCAGTTAAGTTCAGTCGCTCAGTAGTGTCTGACTCTTTGTGACCCCCGTGGACCGCAGCACGCTAGGCCTCCCTGTCCATCACCAATTCCTGGAGTTTACTCAAACTCATGTCCATTGAGTTGGTGATGTCATCCAACCATCTCATCCTCTGTCGTCCCCTTCTCCGCCTTCAATCTTTCCCAGCATCAGAGTCTTTTCAAATGAGTCAGTTCTTTGCATCAGGTGGCCAAAGTATTGGAGTTTCAGCTTCAACATAAGTCCTTCCGATGAACACCCAGGACTGATCTCCTTTAGAATGGACTCTCTGGATCTCCCTGAAGCCCAAGGGACTCTCAAGAATCTTCTCTAACACCACAGTTCAAAAACATCAATTCTTTGGCGCTCAGCTTTCTTTATAGTCCAGCTCTCACGTTCATACATGACTACTGGAAAAACCATAGTTTTAACTAGACGGGACCTTTTTTGGCAAAGTAATATCTCTGATTTTGAATATGCTATCTATGTTGGTCATAACTTTCCTTCCAAGGAGTGTCTTCTAATTTCATGGCCGCAGTCACCATCTGCAGTGATTTTGGAGCCCAAAATAACAAAGTCTCTCACTTTTTCTACTGTTTCCCCATTTATTTCTCATGAAGTGATGGGACCAGATGCCATAATCTTGGTTTTCTGAATGTTGAGCTTTAAGCCAACTTTTTCACTCTCTTGTTTCACTTTGATCAAGAGGGTCTTTAGTTCTTCTTCACTTTCTGCCGTAAGGGTGGTGTCATCTGCATATCTGAGATTATTCATATTTTTCCCGGCAGTCTTGATTCCAGCTTGTGTTTCTTGCAGCCCAACGTTTCTCATGATGTACTCTGCATATAAGTTAAATAAGCAGGGTGACAATATACAGCCTTGACCTACTCCTTTTCCTATTTGGAACCAGTCTGTTGTTTCATGTCCAGTTCCAGCTGTTGCTTCCTGACCTGCATACAGATTTCTCAAGAGGCAGGTCAGGTGTTCTGGTATTCCCATCTCTTTCAGAATTTTCTGCGGTTTGTTGTGATCCACACAGTCAAAGGCTTTGGCATAGTCAATAAAGCAGAAATAGATGTTTTTCTGGATCTCTCTTGCTTTTTTGATGATCCAGTGAATGTTGGCAATTTGATCTCGGGTTCCTCTGCCTTTTCTAAAACCAGCTTGGACATCTGAAAGTTCACAGTTCACATATTGTTGAAGCCTGGCTTGGAGTATTTTGAGCATTACTTTACTAGTGTGTGAGATGAGTGCAGTTGTGCGGTAGTTCATGAAATGTTCCCTTGGTATCTCTGGTTTTTCTTGAAGAGATCTCTAGCCTTTCCCATTCTGTTGTTTTCCTCTATTACTTTGCACTGATCCACTGAGGAAGGCTTTCTTATCTCTCCTTGCTATTCTTTGGATCTCTGCATTCAAATGGGTATATCTTTCCTTTTCTCCTTTGCTTTTGGCTTCTCTTCTTTTCACAGCTATTTGTAAGGCCACCTCAGACAGCCATTTTGCTTTTTTGCATATCTTTCTCTTGGGGATGGTCTTGATCCCTGTCTCCTGTACAATGTCGTGAACCTTCATCCATAGTTCATCAGGCACTCTTATCTATCAGATCATATGGTAACTCTTTTTAGTTTTCCAAGGAACCTTCAAACTGATCTCCATAGTGGCTGTACCAGTTACATTCCCACAAGCAGTGTGGGCTGAAGGGGTTCCTTTTTCTCCACACTCTCTCTAGCATATGTTATTTTTAGATTTTTAAATGATGGCCAATCTCGGTGGTGAGGTGACACCTCATTTTAGTTTTGATTTGTGTTTCTCTGATAATTAGCAGTATTGGGCATCTTTTCATGTGCCTTTAGCCATGTGTAGTCTTCTTTGGAGAAATGTCTGTTTAGGTTCTCTGCCCAGTTTTTGATTGCGTTTTTTGTTTCTTTGATATTAAGCTGTATAAGGTATTTGTATATCTTGGAAATTAAGCCCTTGTTTGTCTCATTGGGCAAATATTTTCTCCCGGTCTGTAGATTGTCTTTTTGTTTTGTTTGTAGTTTCCTTTGCTGTGCAAAAGCCTTCAAGTTTGATTAGATCCCATTTGTTTCTTTTTGTTTTTATTTCAATTACTTGGTTTTTACTGGAACCAAAAACATATTGCTGTGATTTATGTCAGGGTATTTTGTATATGTTTTCCTCTAGGAGTTTTGTAATATCTGGTCTTATATTTAGTTCTTTAATCTATTTTTATGTTTTGAGTACTGTAGCCCTTTAGTGCCAGTGGGATTTTTCACAGAACTAGGACAAAAATTTTAAATTTCTATGGAAACACAAAAGACCCTGAATAACCAAAATAATCTTAAGAAAGAATAACAAAGATGGAGGAATCATAAGTTTTACTAAAAAATGCCACTGATAATTTGATTGGGATTGTGTTGAATGTGTAGATTCCATTTGGCAGTAGGTCATTTTCATAATATAGTTTATTTCAATCCAGGAACACGGTGTATTTCCATCTCTGTTGTCTTCAGTTTACTTCATCAGTGTTATATAGTTCTCAGGGTATAGGTATGTATACCTCCTTATGTAGGTTTATTTCTGTTTTTTTTTTCCCCCTCTTTGATGCAGTGATAAATTGGATTTTTTCTTCATTTCCCTTTCTGATAGTTGGTTTTAGTGTATAGAAATGCAGCAGATTTTTATATATTAACTTTATATCAGGGGACTTTACTTTTTGGATTCCTTTTATTTATTTTTCTTGTCTGGTTGCTGTGTCTAGGATATCTGAAGCTGTGTTGAATATAAATGGCTAAAGTGGGCGTTCTAGAAGAGTACAAGAAAAAAAGATCTTTATGATCCTGGGTAAAGCAAGGATTTTAAAAGATATGTCAAATGCATGATTAACATAAAAACGTAATAAAAAAATCATAAGCAGCTACAGCTTTGGTAAATTTAGAATACTGGATGGATTGGCATCCTGAAGGTATAGAAACCCCATAATTCAATAATAAAAAGACCACTTAAATTTTAAACAGGCAAAAGATATCAATGAACATTTCACCAAAGAAAATACATACATGAAAATATGATCAAAAAGCACACAAAAATACACTCAATATTATTATTAGGGAAATTAAAACTAAACACTGTATTTCTATTAGACTGCCTAAAATTAAAAATTAATAACCAGTGCTGGTGAGGATATGGAGGAACTAGAACTCTTATACACTGCTGGTCGATATGTAAAATGGCACCTTGGAAAACAGTTTGGCAGCTTCTTAAAAAAAGTGTTTAAATAAACCTACCCTACTGTCCATGCCTGGAGAATCCCTTTGACAGAGAGGCTGGTGGGCTACAGTCCATAGGGTCTCAAAGAGTTGGAGATGACTGAAGTGTCTTAGCACACATGCCTCCTAAGATCCAATCATTCCACTCCTGGATATTCACCCAAGAGAAGAGAACGCATACAATAAGTCCCTTACCCAAGAACCTTCAATTTGCGAATTCTCAAAGATGTGAACGTGCATCTGGTTCCAGGAGGGAACCAGAACCTCTGCCTTCAGCATCAGAAATTGCAGTTTTTCTTCTGACTCCTACTGCTCACAGTCCTCCGTCTCTACCATCTTGTACCTCCTCGCTCTTCCAGTCAGTAACGCCTCTTGCTTGTTCTCTTTTTGCCAGCCCCTGTATGCCATCTGTTGTACTACTGTTCTCTTCTAGGTGCTGTATTTTAAGATTTAAAATATTCTTATTTTTTGTGTTATTTTTTTCATATTATTTGTGTGAAAAGTATTAGAAACATATTACAGTACTATATGGCCAATTGTGTTTGCTGGGTACTTAGACTAACTTTGTTGGATTTGTGAAGAAACTGAAATTACAAATGCACTTTCAGTGACAAGTTTGCTTCTTTTCCAATTTGGATTCTCTATCTCATTGCTGTGGCTAGGACATCCTAAACTATGTTGGATGAAAATGGCTACAGTTGGTTTTCTTGTATTATTCCTGTTGTTCCTGATCTTCGAGAATGTTCTTTCACTTTTTCACCACTGAGTATAGTGTTTGTTCAGGGTTTGTCATATATGACTGTACTCAATTTCTTCTAGAAATTTTTTAACTTTACATTTTACATTTATATCCAAAATCCATTTTGAAGTTACTTATGTACATGTTACAAGACATGGATTGTAGGTCATATTTTGCATGTCAATATTCATTTGCTCTCACACTGTTTATTTTAAAAAAAAAGCAAAAACAGTCCTCTATCCGCTGAATAACCTTTGCAACTTTGTCAAAAATCTTAACCATCTATGTGATGGTCTGGACTTTTTCTTCCATTCTCTTCACTCCTACTATCCTTCAGCCAGTGCGTCACTGTCTTTGATTATTTCTAAGTCTTGAAGTCAGATTATATTGGTCTTCCAGCTTTATGCTTTTCACACTACTTTTTTCCACAGGTCTGTAAGTCAGATATTAGTAGTCATCTAGCTTTATTGTTTTTCATAGTTGTTGTGGATACTGTAGGTCTTTGTAATTTCCAAATGTAGTTTAGAATTAGCTTGTCAGTCTCTATCCTATTGGGATTTGATTTTATTTTGTTGATGAATTTTGGGGGCCTTTGCATCATGATTATATTGAAGCTCTGAATGCATGAAAAAAGAATGTCTCTACATCTATGTAGTCTTCAATTTCTCCTAGCAATGTTTTGTCGCTATTAGTATATACACAAATACCCATCTTTTCAGATTTATACCTATGTACTTCATATTTTTGATGCTATTTTACTTCAGTTTTTGATTGTATTTGTTCATTGCCAGCGTATAGAAATACAGTGTTTTACTTTTTTTTTCTTAAGTTGATCTTGAATCCTGTAACCTTACTTAACTCGGTTATTTTAGTAGATTTTTGTAATTTCTGTCTGATTTTATATGTAGGCAATTATATTGTCAGCAAAAAAAAAAAAAAAATGACATCTTCCTGTTTTTTTCTTTTGGCCATACTGTTTGATTTGTGGGATCTTAGTTCCCCTACCAGGGATTGACGCTGCACCCTCAGCAGTGGAAGGGTTGAGTTTTAACCACTGGATTGCTAGGAAATTCCCTACTTCTTCCTTTCTCATTTGGATTTTTTTTTTTTTTTGGTGGGAAGGGGGTATTGTTCTTTTCCTTGGCCAGATTATGTAGCATAATGTTGAATAGAAGTGATAAGAGCATAAATCCTTGTTCTTATCCCTGATTTTAGGGGATGCAGGGAGACATTCAGTCCTTTATAATTAAATATGATGTTCCTATAGGTTTTTCATAGATATCTTTTATGAGATTATAGTTATCTTATATTCCTGGTTTGCTGAGAATATTTGTCAAGAATTGTTTTCTCTTATAAATTCAATTTAGTCTTTAATATTAAAGCAGTCATTTGTGGATGTTAAAACAATTTTGTATCCTGACAATGAACTGATCTTCATCATGAAATATTATCCTTTTCATTTATCATTGGATTTGATTTGGTAAAATTCTGTGTAGAATTTTTACATGTAAATTCATGAATAATATTGGTCTGTTGTTTTCTTGTAATACCTCTGACAACTTTTGGTATCAAGATAATGCTAGCCTCATAAAATGAGGGGGAAGTGTTTCCTTCAAGTCATAATTTGAACAGTTTGTGTACAATGAATATTGACTCCTAAATGTTTTATAGAATTTGTTAGTAAAAGCAAGTAGACCTGGAATTTTGTTGGGTGGATTTTTAACCCAAAAGCAATTAAAAAAGCCCTTTGATTAATCATCACGTTTGTCCAGGTTAGTGGCACCAACTTATTCATAATATTCCTTTATTCTTTTAATATTTGCAAAGTTTGTGGTGATGTTGCCCATCTTATTTCCGGTATTGGTAATTTGTGTCTTATGCTTCATGAATTTTTCTTTTTTCTATTATTTTGATTTTCCTTGAGATTTTTATTATTTCCTTTCTTCTGCTTTGGGTTAGTTTGCTGTTGGTTTACATAAGGTCACTAACTTTTTAAACTTTTTTTCCTAATATACACTTCTAGTCCAATAAATTCGCATCTAAGGTACAGCTTTGGCAGGATCTCATATTTCGATGGGTTGTATTTTCATTGCCTTCTGTTCAGTTTCCTTTCTAATTTTGCTTAGATTTTTCCTTTGAACTGAGGATGATTAGAAAGTTGTTACTTAGTTCACAGATATTTCTGATATTCCAGAGACCTTTCAGTTAGTGATTTCTAAATTAGCTCCATTCAGAAGACTTACTTTATATAATCTGAATGCTTTTCAATTTTTCGAAATTTGTTTTATGCCCCAGAATGTGGTCTGCCGTGGTGAATATTTCGCGTACACTTGCAAAGAACGTGTACTGTGCTGTCACTGGGCACAGTGCTCTATAAATGTCAGGTCGAGTTGGTCCCCGCCTTACAGAACCTTATGGTTTCCGTTGGCCTGTCCTGTCACTCACTGAGCGAGGGATACTGAGCTCTCCCAGTGTCGTGCTTTCCTCGGCCGTGGGTAGTTTCCTCACATGCTTGCAGCGATTGCTGCTCTACAGGATACTTGAGAGCCCCTCCTCCACGTTTCTGGTGTTCCTCTTCTTCCCGGTCCCTCTCCTCTTCACTTGTCAGTCCTAAGAACTCTTGCCACCTTCTCTCAGACACTTAGGTCTGTCTTTCCAACTTAGAGAACTGAACTGGACTTTGCTGAGCTTTCCCCTCTGTGTGTTTTGGGCAAGAAACTCTTCACACAGTGAGCTGGGGGAACTGCAGGGCTCAGCTTACTGGTTTCCCATCTCTAAGGGGTCTCTCTGTTTTGTTGTCAGATGTCTGTTGTCTTGAAAACTGTTGCTTCTTTTATTTTGTTTGGTGTTTTCCATCATTTTGTTTTGTAGGGTAAGTTGCAGTTACTCTATCTTCAGTTTGAAATTTTCCCCTTATCTACATTATTTTAGTAAAATCTGCTCATTGTTTGGTATGTGGCACTGTGTGACATGATAAAAATTCAGAACTGAATAAGTCATTATTGGCAAGAAATGTATAGAACAAACAGGGAAATAGATACATATAAATTACCATAAAATCAGATAAGAAACAGTACTCAAACTCTAGTATTGTGAACTAAGCGACGTCGTGACAGCAGTAAGATGTAATTACGTCTGAGTTCATAGGGGAAGCAGTGATGACATTCGGACGGAATTTTATTAGATGAGTGAATTTTGTCATGTGGAAAAGAAACATTTTGGTAGATGCTTTTTGTTGTGTGATTACTCACCTGCCTGAAATTATGAGAAAACCACTGAATATTTCAGACTCTTACGGAACTTTTACACATTGCTGATGGGAATGCAAACTAGAATAGAATGCAAATGGTCTTGCCACTTTGAAAAACTCTTTAGTAGCTTCTGTAAAGTTATCATGTAATTCCAAAGTCCTACTGTTAGATATTTACTCAAGTGAAATGTAAATGTAGTTCACAGAAAAAAAAAAACCAAACCTATGCTGTATCTGTACAGTGAATATTATTTAACAATAAAAAAGAACGGATTACTGACACAGACGCAACATGGATCATAATTCTCAAGTGCATTGCCCCGGAGGAAGAGAGAGTCAAAAGGCTCTGCATTATGTCTCAATTTGTGTAACATTTTGGAATAGGCAGACTGTAGGGGTAAAAGTCAGACCTGTGATTTGTAGAAGTTGACAACAAAGGGGTACAGAATAATTTTGTGTGTGACAGAACAGTTGTGTTTGTGCTTGTGGTTACACAATTGTGTGCCTGTGTGCTCAGCTGCATCTGACTCTTTGGGACTCCATGGACTATAGCCTACCAGGCTTCTTTTGTCCATGGACTTTTCCTGGCAGTAATACTGGAGGTGGTTGCCATGTCCATCTTTAGCTAGAACTGATCATAAAGTGTATGGTAGCTTGAATGATAAATAGTTCCTTACACAAATATAAAACTTTCAGTAAATGGTAAGGGTAGCTCAGTTTGCCTATTTCTGCAAAGCATATAGTTTATGCTAAGCATCTGTTTTTATTCTGGGAGTCTGGAATTATGTTGCATGCTAGGTAGAGGATACCTTAGTGACTAGCACCAAATAAAAACCTTGGGAGCTGAGGCTCTAATGAGCTTCCCTAAACAAATGTTTCGTACATGTTCTCCATCCCCTTTGACTCTGTAGGAAGAGTACTGTTGGAAACTTGTGCTTGGTTTCTTCCAGACTTTACTCCTTGTGCTTCTTCTGTTTGCTGCTTTTGACTTGCATCCTTTTGCTATAAGAAATTATAACCCTGAGGATGACTGTCTGCTGAGTCCTTTGAGTCCTCCTGGTGAGTCATTGAACCTGGAGGTATTCTGAGAGATTCTGATACCACAACTGTATGATTTATCGAAACTCATAAAATTGTATGTGAGTTTTGTCCTCAAAAAGCCCTTATATTGTGTTTTAATTGTGTTTAAGAAGAAAAAATTTCAGAAGTTGTTAGGCTTCTTAAATTTGTAACTGTTCATAACTATAGGAAATTATCTCATGAAGTAGTTTTGGGTGATCTTGGCAACCCACTCCAGTATTCTTGCCTGGAAAATTCCATGGACAGAGGAACCTCTTGGGCCACAGCCCATGGGGTTGCAAAGAGTTGGCCATGACTGAGCACATCAGCACCGCAGGATGATCGTGGGATTTGGCCTCATAGAGCTGTGGATTTGAAATCAGCTCTCTTAATTAGAAGATTGTTTTTGGCTAAACCTCAGTTTTCTCAGCTCTTAAATGGCTGTGTTAAGGAATCTTTCATATGAAATGTTATGGGAAAGCTTGAGAGGAGTAAAGGTTAAGAAGGGGGTCTTTTTAGAAACAGATGTTTGTCAAGAGAACAAATCCTGTGGACCTAACACATTGCATATAATTAGGTGGTGTTGAAATGGGAAATAAGTGAAAAGTTAGTGACAACCTGTTATATTTTAGGCTATACTTGTATTAAGTAATGCATTTCCATATTTTGAAAAGAGAAAACTCCAGGGTCCATTCTGAAATCAGAACAGCTTTCCATTGTTTATACTGTCAGGCGAGTGTAATCTCCTCAGTTCTGCCTCATCACAACGAAGATTTGAAGGGAACATTTAATGAACATTGAAGCCCTCGGCGTGTCACAGCTCTTGGACAGACCCTGTTATAGCTCTTGGATTGCGAACAGACTGTTAGAGCTCTTAGACAGATCGGTGTTACAGCTCCTTGTTGCAGCTCAGTTTTATTTAGAAAATAGCAGGAAAGGACATCCTCGAGGTGTGAGGGAAAGCCAACACAAAGAGGAGAGAGCCCGGCCCTTTGGCTCCTCTTTTTCTGTGTTTTTCCTCCCCCTGGGCCTGCCCTGTGTAAATTGGGCCAGCCAGGAGCGCTGTGTGTTCTACCTGAGGTCCTCGGGTCCTCCGACCTTCCTTTGACCTTGCTTTGTTCTATTTTCATGGGCTTTTCACTTCCTTGTCTTGCAGCCACCACCATTTTGGACTCCTGTTTTCTATTCTAACTACCTAACAATACCAGCTCTATCTGTAGCCCATTTTAGTAACTGGTTATGATTATAACCTAGACTTTTTTTGAAAAACTCTGGGTTATAAATGCCTCAGGTAACCTACCAGTTGATTTCATTGCCTGCCATCTCTCCTAATAGTATTGCAGCTTCAGCATGTTATTATTAAACTCACTCTCTGTGGAAAAGCTCAAGATATGACATGCAGGGCCCCTTGGTGCCAGTCCTTAAGTCTGCCTTGCCTTAAGTCTTCCATGTATCTTTAGCCACACCAGGCATCTTGCACATTTTTCCTTTTTTTTTTTTCCCTCTCATGTTCTTTGTGTCTTCAATGCTCTTCCAGTCTTGTTTGCTTAGCTCCTATTTATCTTTAAAATTTTTTCTGAAATATGTCTGCCTCGGAGTACTTTACAAGCCTTTGTCTCCTCTTCTCAAAGGCATTACCTGATCCATTGGAGAAGGAAATGGCAACCCACTCCAGTATTCTTGCCTGGGAAATCCTGTGGACAAAGAAGTCTGGCAGGCTATAGTCCATGGGGCTACAAGAGTCTGGACAGGACTTAGTGAATAAACCATCATCATCAACCTGTATTTAAAAATCTTTGAGAGCCAAACAAGGTGATTGTGAAAAAAACACTGATGGGGTTATCTTTATACTCTGTTGTTTCAGTTGAAATGCAACATACTAAAGTGGTTTGTTTCAAATGTTAAGTATTAAAAAGAGATTAATTTCCATGTCAATGTAACCATAAAGACAGAGATTCTGGGTGGAAAAAAGAGAATGTAGAAACTGTGTATGATTGCCCTCTTATGTCATCTTTTTAAATAAACTCATGATTTCACTAAAAATAAAAGTATTACCTGATAGATTACTTCCTTGTGTATATGTGTTATGATAGCACTTGATAGATGTATATATCAAAGCACTTGTTGGTTTGCAACCCCCAGAGTTAAACCAGGTGATGTTCAAAACTGGCCCTGTACACAGAGGGCAAGGAGAGACCATAGGAAGAGGCAGACCACTCCAGATTGGTAGGTGACAGTTTAAATGAGCAAAGGAACTTGGACATGAGGCTTAGGGCTTGCCCAGCTACTGGATGAGTCGATCTCTGCACCCACCCTGAGAATGTTACAAGTTTATGTAGTGGCCTTAATGTTAATTATACAGGCCAGATAGTTGGAGTAACATTTACGCTCTGGATGCTATGTCCTGGACGTGGCTCCTGTGTGAGAACAGTGGGCACAGCTTGCATTGCAAGTGCATGGAGGGAATAGAGTCTCCAGTTGCTGAGGTCTGGTTTGTGCATTGACCAGCAGTCATCTGCTGTGGTGACCTTCTGCAGCAGCTCTGGTGCACACATTGTATGTATATAGTCATACGTTACCTACACATTCTTCTGTTATCCCACTGTACTGACAGATATTTAGAGAATAGTGCTCCTTGTGCTCTTAGTTGTGTCCGACCCCTGTGGCCCCATGACTGTAGCCTGCCAGGCTCCTCCATCCCTGGGATTTTTCAGGCACGAGTACTGCAGGGCTGCCATGTCCTCCTCCAAGGGATGGGAAGATCCTGCATCTCCTGTACTGCAGGTGAATTCTTTACCCGCTGAGCCACCGGAGAAGCCTTATTTAGAGAATGAAAGAATATAATATCTTCATTCTAGTATTCTTAATCCTTGGACAAGCACATGGAGTATACTAGATGTACTCGACAGTGCTTGACACCAACTGAGGGAGAGAACACCAACGTGAGGATGTATAGATGTTTCTTCTTACACTTTTATTCTTGCATTTTTTTTTAACAGGAAAGGGTTGGATATAACTGTTAATATCTTAGTTGAATGGGAAACACAGGCGTAAACTCCATATTCAGGGATTACATTTACTATATTCAAAATAGTTCTTGTACTTGTATATCATATTTGGTGTACTAACAAACGTTTGTAGGTAATAATAGAGATCATACTCACTGGCATACCTTCTCTCGTGGGTTTGACATGCCTTTGCTACCTTACTTTACCCTGGTCTGACCAACAGTTGTCTGTCTTCCTATGTATATAGTGCCTTCAAGATTTTGTCTTTGATGGCACCATATATGCAGGGAGACGACGAAGGACTGGGAAACCTGGCGTGCTGCAGGCCTTGGAGTCTCAAAGAGTTGGACATGACTGAGCAACTGAACAATAACAAAAACTTTTCTCTAGAGATTCAGGATCTACATCCTAGATCTCTCTGTTCCCAGAATGACCAGTTGCCCTCAGATGGTCAAATTCCGTAAACTGAAAGGGACTTTAGCTAGATTACATTTTGTTAAATACATTATGTCAAGGTACAGATACGAACAATCCAGCGAATTTACTCAAGTTGTATTTGCATTTTAACAGTTATTTGTTAACCTAGTTAAGTTGCCAACTGATAAAGTTTGTTGAGGCTTTCCTGTAATCCATATGCTTTCATCCTTTGGAGATTTGGGAGTAAATATAATCATCTTTGTTATTAAACAGTATTCCCATTGCATAGTTTGCTTTGATTCTTTCTATTTCTTTCAAAGCTTTTTCACCTTTTCAAAGAGATAAAGCCATAGTTTTCAACCTCGTCTGCATTTAGAATGGAATTGGTCAGAGGCTTGGCTATTTATCTGGATTCTTTTAAGCTACCGAGATGATTCACTTATCCTAACAGTTTGTACTTTGGAAGGGATCAGACTGCAGCAGCACTGAAGAACGAAGACAATATATACTGTGTTTCGTGTAGTGTCCCTTCTCATCCTGGCATTCTGCAAAATCCGTTTTGTAGTAACTGGATGGATGCTGCCATGCATTCACTATCTTATCCTCTGCAGTAGTGATATTTTGGTATCAGTACAAAGTCTAAACTTCCTATAAAGTTTAATTTTATGATCTTTTACTTTATAATTTATGATACATTATGGATTATATTCTATTTGTGATAAAATAAGCCTCTGTCAAAAAGAAAATGGGTTAGAATTTAGAGTAGATTTTGCTTTCCCCTTAATTATCCCTTTCAGGCTTTGAAGTGTATTTTAGATATTTGACTTTTTAGTTTCAGATAATTCATATACAGTGTCTGAAAACTCCAGAAGAGATGACTCTACACATGGACATCACTAGATGGTCAAAAGTGAAATCAGATTGATTATATTCTTCACAGCTAAAAATGGAGAAGCTCTATACAGTCAGCAAAAACAAGACCAGGAGCTGACTGTGGCTCAGATCATGAACTCCTTATAGACAAATTCAGACTTAAATTGAAAGAAGTAGGGAAAACCACTAGACCATTCAGGTATAACCTAAATTAAATCCTTTATGACTATACAGTGGAAGTGAGAAATAGATAAGGGATTAGATCTGATAGGGTACCTAAAGAACTATGGACAGAAGTTTGTAACATTGTGTAGAAGTCAGTGATAAAAACCATCCCCAGGAAAAATAAATGGAAAAAGGCAAAACGGTCTTTTGAGGAGGTCTTACAAAAAGCTGAAGGAAAAAAAAAAAAAAAAAGCTGAGAAAAGAAGAGAAGCTAAAGGCAAAGGAGAAAAGGAAAGATATACCCATCTGAATGCAGAGTTCCAAAGAATAGCAAAGAGAGATAAGAAAGCCTTCCTCAGTGATCAATACAAAGAAACAGAGGAAAACAATAGAATGAGAAAGACTAGAGATCTCTTCAAGAAAATGAGATATACCAAGGGAACATGTCATGCAAAGATGGGCACCATAAAGGACAGAAATGGTATGGACCTAACAGAAGCAGAAAACATTAAGAAGAGGTGGCAAGAATGCACAGAAGAACTATACAAAAAAGATCTTCGTGACCCAATTAACCATGATGGTGTGATAACTCATGTAGAGCCAGACATCCTGGAATGTGAAGTCAAGTGGGCCTTAGCAAACATCACTATGAACAAAGCTAGTGGAGGTGGTGGAATTCCAGTTGAGCAATTTCAAATTCTAAAAGATGATTCTCTGAAAATGCTGCACTCAATATGCCAGCAAATTTGGAAAACTCAGCAGTGGTCACAGGACTAGAAAAGGTCAGTTTTCATTCCAATCCCAAAGAAAGGCAATGCCAAAGAATGCTCAAACTACTGCACAATTGCACTCATCTCAGTGCTAGCAAAGTAGTGCTGAAATTTCTCCAAGCAAGGCTTCAACAGTACATGAACTGAGAAGTTCCAGATGTTCAAGCTTGATTTAGAAAAGACAGAGGAACCAGAGATCAAATTGCCAACATCCATTGGATCATAGAAAAAGCAAGAGCATTCCAGAAAGTCATCTACTTCTGCTTATTGACTATACCAAAGACTTTGACTGTGTGGATCACAACAAACTGTGAAAAATTCTTCAAGAGTTGGGAATACCAGACCACCATACCAGCCTCCTGAGAAGTTTGTATGCAGTTCAAGAAGCAACAGTTAGAAGCGGATGTGGAACAATGGACTGGTTCAGAATTGAAAAGGAGTGCTTCAAAGCTGTATATTGTCACTCTGCTTATTTAACTAATAGGCAGAGTAAATTATGAGAAACACTGGGCTGGATGAAGCACAAGCTGGAATCAAGATTGCCAGGTGAAATATCAATAACCTCAGATATGCAGATGATACCACCCTTATAGCAGAAAATGAAGAAGAACTAAGGAGCCTCTTCATGAAAATGAGAGAGGAGAGTGAAAAAGCTGGGTTAAAACTCAACATTCAGAAAATGAAGATCATGACATCTGGTCCCATCCCTTCATGGCAAATAGAATGGGAAACGATGGAAACAGTGACAGAGTTTATTTTTGGGGGCTCCAGAATCACTGCAGATGGTGCCTGCAGTCATGAAATTAAACGACGCTTGCGCCTTGGAAGAAAAGTTACGACCAACCTAGACAGCATATTAAAAAGCAGAGACATTACTTTGCTGACAAAGTCCATGCAGTCAAGGCTATGGTTTTTCCAGTGGTCATGTATGGATGTGAGAGTTGGACTGTGAAGAAGGCTGAGCACCGAAGAATTGATGCTTTTGAACTGTGGTGTTGGAGAAGACTTGAGAATCCCTTGGACTGCAGAGAGATCCAGCCAGTCCATCCTAAAGGAGATCAGTCCTGGGTGTTCATTGGAATGCCTGATGTTGAAGCTGAAACTCCAATACTTTAGCCACCTGATGCGAAGAACTTACTCATTTGGAAAGACCTTGATGCTGGGAAGGATTGAAGGATGGAGGAGATGGGGACAACAGAGGATGAGATGGTTGGGTGGCATCACTGACTCAATGGACATGAGTTTGTGTAAGCTCTGGGAGTTGGTGATGAACAAGGAAGCCTGGCGTGCCACAGTTCATGGGGTCACAGAGTTTTACCTGGCTAAGCTACTGAACTGGGAATTTGAAAATGAAGGGAAAGAACTATACTGTTTGAAGCAGCTTGTAAAGAGTCCACCTACCTATGCAGGAGGTGCGAGAGACACAGGTTCCCTCCCTTGTTTGGTGAGTTCCCCTGGAAAAGGAAATGGCTACCCACTCCAGTATTCTTGGTGGGGAATCCAATGAACAGAGGAGCCTAGTGCGCTACAGTCCATGGGGTTGCAAAGAGTCGGACATGACTGAGTGCATATGTACACAGGCTGAATTTTAAAACATTTTAACGTAATAGGAGTTACTCTGAGATACAGTTAGTCTAAGAATTTAAAATAAAATGATACTAGGATTATCCTTTAAATTTATTTTGTAAAACATTCTGTGGACTCAAAATTTCCTTTTATTTCTAAAGTTTACTTCCGCTTATTTTTTATATAACCAAATTGTAGGCTATTTATAAATATCTAGTGCAGTATGTATACTGAAACCTCTTTTAGAAATTTTAATTTTCCGCTAGATTTTATATTTTCTGTCTCTGGGATATGTACCTCTCATGTGTTCAGTATTATGATAACTTTTAACAGCTAATTGAGAAAGCATGTTTATGTAATAATGAAATAAGTATTTCAGTAGGATTTTTTCTTGTAGGATTGTCATTATAATCTAAATGTTTTAAATGCTCATTTGAAAGAACGATCCAGAGATAGAAAGCATTTATGTTTTTCATATACCTTTTTAAGAAAGTATGGCTCTTTGAGAATAAGGTCAAGATAGGTCTCTGATCAGTATCAGAAGAAAGGGGGAATCTATTTTCAAACTTTTTTAGAATTCAATTGTTTTTGCGAGCACACTATCTGTGGAGTATCGATCGTCAGGGTCCCGTAGTTAGTCAAAGGCTATCTCCTCTGACTCACCCCTTCGTGTGGTGTCATCCTCCTCCATGTGATAGATTGTTACAATCTCAGGCAGTGTAATTACACACGAGCCAAGTGGGTCATTTATTTCTTTACCTTCACCATTTACCAAAAATCTCCTTTATCTTTGGGAGCCAGATCTTTCTTTTGCAGTAAAAGCAAAATAATGGCACATAAAACATTACATCTAAGAACTAAGCACCATAAAATTATTAAGAGAATAACTTTAAGAAAGCACACTGTTAAATTTTATATTATTAATTCTATGACAATTGTATGTAAAGCACTTAAAATAGTTTTAGGCCCATGGTAAACATACACATTTAGTAGTATTATCATTATTAATACATTAGAATTAAATATTCAGTATTTTTGAATAGAAAACCTAGAACTAACTTTGCTTTACTCTGTTATATGAATACTTAAAAAAGTTAAAATCATTTTTAAAACATTAATTTTAGTGTTCAGAGAAATTATGCTATTTTAATATATTTTTAAAAATTTTAAACTATGTTCTTCTGAATTATTTCTTCTAATTATTTTTTCCACAATATGAACTGTGAATCTTCAGTGTAAATACTCTTCTTTAACTTTACATATAAACACAAAGTTAAATGCTTCTATATATCAGAAATAAGTGACCTTAATAATAAAATTATAACCCATCGAGATTGATATTGCTAGGGAAAAAACTTACATTTGCTTTACGACCTTGCAATGTTTCAGCATCTATTAAGTATAAAGAAAAAACTGTGAGTTTTAAAGTACAGTTAAGCTTGAAGTGTGATTTGTCTTTTAAAAAGAGCACAACAAACTCATCTCCTTCATTAGTGTAGCCTGTCTTCTCATAGCTTGCTTCTTGTCCTTTCCTAGTTTTGTACATTTGCTCACCTCACTCCATCTACCTGTACATCTCTCGTCCGTATTTCTGTGAGCCCTGCTTTTTCATAAAAGCCACGTGAATAAGGATTGTTGCCCTGGCTCATGGTATTTGAATTCTAGAAGCTCCTATAATGTTGGTAGTCAGCGCCACTTCTTTGTCTTATACATTAAATATTTGAGCTTTTAATTTATATGTAGCCCCCATGCAGATCAGCAGTCCCTTAATATCAGAGATTGTCTCTGTCCATAATATTTTCATAGTACTTTATATATTAGTGTAATTTATTTATCATTCAATAAATATTTATAGAAATTATTAAGGATTGCTGTATGCAAGCACTGTTCTCAGCATGGGGTATCTAGCAGTAAATTAAAGAGACAAAATTTCCTGCCCTCATGGATCTTACATTTTAGTGTAACATTTTAGTGTTCATTAAATATTTATCTAGTAATGAGTATTGTAACCTGAACGACTACTGCAGCCAAGAGAATTTTTCATAGGATATGCTTTAAGGATATTTTTGTAAACTATACTGAATAGTGGGCTTCCCTGATCATGGCATCTGGTCCCATCACCTCATGGGAAATAGATGGAAACTGTGTCAGATTTTATTTTGGGGGGCTCCAAAATCACTGCAGATGATTATTGCAGCCATGAAATTAAAAGACGCTTACTCCTTGGAAGAAAAGTTATGACCAACCTAGATAGCATATTGAAAAGCAGAGACATTACTTTGCCAACAAAGATCTGTCTAGTCAAGGGTATGGTTTTTCCAGTAGTCATGTATGGATATGAGAGTTGGACTGTGAAGAGCTGAGTGCAGAAGAATTGATACTTTTGAACTGTGGTGTTATTTTAGAGAAGACTCTTGAGAGTCCCTTGGACTGCAAGGAGATCCAACCAGTCCATCCTAAAGGAGATCAGTCCTGGGTGTTCATTGGAAGGACTGATGCTGAGGCTGAACCTCCAATACTTTGGCCACCTCATGCGAAGAGTTGACTCATTGGAAAAGACTCTGAAGCCAGGAGGGATTGGGGGCAGGAGAAGAAGGGGACAACAGAGGATGAGATGGCTGGATGGCAGCACTGACTCGATGAACATGAGTTTGAGTGAACTCTGGGAGTTGGTGATGGACTGGGAGGCCTGGCATGCTGCAATTCATGGGGTCGCAAAGAGTCGGACACGACTGAGTGACTGAACTGAACTGATAGCCTAGTTGGTAAAGAATCTGCCTGTGATGCAAGAGACCCTGGTTTGATTCCTGGGTTGGAATGATCTGCTGGAGAAGGAATAGGCTACCCACTCCCGTATTCTTGGGCTTCCCTATTGGCTCAGCTGGTAAAGAATCTGCCTGCAATGCAGAAGACGTGGGTTCGATCCCTGGGCTGGGAAGATCCCCTGGAGAAGCAAAAGGCTACCCACTCCAGTATTCTGGCCTGGAGTATTCCATGAATTAATTGCATTCCATGAGGTTTCAAAGAGTCAGACACAACTGAGGAACTTTCCCTTTCATAATGAGTAGTGCTATGGCAGGCATAAAAAATGACTTTATAGTCTGATGAACCCTAACTTTGTCATGCAGGGGAAGATCAGACAATTTAAGCCAGGTCTATTAGTATTAAATAATATGGCTTGTTTTGTAAGAAAAGGTGCAGTGAAGTTTCAAGGCTGGCCTGATGTCACTTCTGGATATAAAAACAGTTGAAAGTGACCATAACACACAAACATGAACAAAATACCAGTAAGTCTTCTTTGATAATATAGAAGCAGTTCCTGAGCACTTAGTCAGAATTAATGTCCATGGGAAGGTTGCTATATACATTTCATCATTTCCCTACTAGATAAAAATGAGAATCTTGGCTAATCCTTGCAGTTTTAAGTCTGGGAGCTGGGAAGCATGGTAGAAGGTATAAAGAGCATTAAAAAATTTAAAAAACCCCCACAGTTTGGAGGGGCAGTGGATTTAGCAGCAGTGGCAGCTGCAATTAGAATTGGTGGTGTGGATTCCAGATGGCAGATATTTTGTGGGCAGAGAAGTGAGAAACTTGACAGAGTCTTATCCTTAGGAGCCCCTCTCGCCATTACGAGATAGTCTCAGTGTAGGTGAGGAGAAAATATGAGGAGTGACGGTTGGCCTCACTCACTTTCAAGAGAATAGCTGTTTGCAAACGCTTGAGGTTCCATGGCACTAAGATTTTTAATTGAATAGAGTTTGATATTTTGAAATCATGTGAAAATATAATTGTTAGACTACTAAAATAGTCCTGAAGAATAATTAGTTTTCATTAGCATCCCTATTTTTTTTCTGAGCGGAATAAATAGGTTGTGTTGCTCTTGGCAGTGGTATAAAAAAATTGGAACAGAATACTGGCTATTTCTAGTATATTTGTGTATCTCCCAGCAGACTTTTGATTTGATGAATGACAGTTTGTGTGTCTGTCCTCATAGGGTGTTACAGTGTGCATTCCTAGAGAAAACACAAAGTTAAATGATTCCTATGGAGTGCAGTTTTGCTGTATCTACAAAAATAATGTATACATTTATTACCTGATTCTAATTCTAGTAATCTGTCTTAAATTGTTGATGGCAAAACTAATTGAAAAGATGTTTGTACCAAGGCTAGTAATCACAGCACTATTTGTAATAGTAAAAAATAAGAAATAGCCAAGATGCTCTTTCAGTGTAGGAAACAGATTGAATAAACCATTGTGCATCCACACAGTGAGCAACAGCTCTATCAGTTCAGTTCAGTCGCTCAGTCGTGTCCGACTCTTTGCAATGCCATGAATTGCAGCACGCCAGGCCTCCCTGTCCATCACCAACTCCCGGAGTTCACTCAGACTCACATCCATCGAGTCCGTGATGCCATCCAGCCATCTCATCCTCGGTCGTCCCCTTCCCCTCCTGCCCCCAATCCCTCCCAGCATCAGAGTCTTTTCCAAGGAGTCAACTCTTCACATGAGGTGGCCAAAGTAATGGAGTTTCAGCTTTAGCATCATTCCTTCCAAGGAACACCCAGGGCTGATCTCCTTCAGGATGGACTGGTTGGATCTCCTTGCAATCCAAGCGGCTCTCAAGAGTCTTCTCTAACACCACAGTTCAAACGCATCAATTCTTCAGTGCTCAGCCTTCTTCTCAGTCCAACTCTCACATCCGTACATGACCACAGGAAAAACCATAGCCTTGACTAGACGGAGCTTAGTTGGCAAAGTAATGTCTCTGCTTTTGAATATGCTGTCTAGGTTGGTCATAACTTTTCTTCCAAGGAGTAAGTGTCTTTTAATTTCATGGCTGCAATCACCATCTGCAGTGATTTTGGAGCCTCCAAAAATAAAGTGTGACACTGTTTCCTCTGTTTCCCCATCTACTTCCCATGAAGTGATGGACCAGATGCCATGATCTTCGTTTTCTGAATGTTGAGCTTTAAGCCAACTTATTCACTCTCCTCTTTCACTTTCATCAAGAGGCTTTTTAGTTCCTCTTCACTTTCTGCCATAAGGGTGGTGTCATCTGCATATCTGAGGTTATTGATATTTCTCCCGGCAATCTTGATTCCAGCTTTTCTTCCAGCCCAGCGTTTCTCATGATGTACTCTGCATATAAGTTAAATAAGCAGGGTGGCAATATACAGCCTTGACGTCCTCTTTTCCTATTTGGAGCCAGTCTGTTGTTCCATGTCCAGTTCTAACTGTTGCTTCTTGACCTGCATATAGGTTTTTCAAGAGGCAGGTCAGGTGGTCTGGTATTCCCATCTCTCTCAGAATTTTCCACAGTTTATTGTGATCCACACAGTCAAAGGCTTTGGCGTAGCAAACACCCTCTTCCAACAGCACAAGAGAAGACTCTACACATGGACATCACCAGATGGTCAACACCGAAATCAGATTGATTATATTCTTTGAGCCAAAGATGGAGAAGCTCTATACAGTCAACAAAAACAAGACCCAGAGCTGACTATGGCTCGGATCATGAACTCCTTATTACCAAATTCAGACTTAAATTGAAGAAAGTAGGGAAAACTGGTAGACCATTCAGGTACGACCTAAATCAAATCCCTTAGGATTATACAGTGGAAGTGAGAAATAGATTTAAGGCTCTAGATCTGATAGATAGAGTGCTTGATGAACTATAGAATGAGGTTTGTGACATTGTATAGGAGATAGGGATCAAGACCATCCCCTTGGAAAAGAAATGCAACAAAGCAAAATGGCTGTCTGGGGAGGCCTTACAAATAGCTGTGAATAGAAGAGAAGCCTAAAGCAAAGGAGATAAGGAAAGATATAAGCATCTGAATGCAGAGTTCCAAAGAATAGCAAGAAGAGATAAGAAAGCCTTCTTGGGATCAGTGCAGAGAAATAGAGGAAAACAACAGAATGGGAAAGACTAGAGATCTCTTCAAGAAAATTAGAGGTACCAAACAGCTCTATAAACTGCTTAAAAAATGGGCGCTAGGAAAAATGAGCAAAACAAGGTGGAGAAAAACATGTACAGCATGCTACCATTTATCTGAGAAAGTGAGCAGCAAATATAACTATAAATATATTTGCTTATATTTTGAAAAATGGAAGTTTTATCTCAGAAACTAATAAAAATGACTTCAAGGGGGATAGAGGAACAAGGAAGAAAAACAGAAATTGAAAATAGATTCCTGAATATACTTTGTAACATATATGGACGTTTTCATTCATAAGTATACAAAAATTTTAAAAGATCAATGGCTAGTTTGGAAGCCAAATGAAATAAATCAGTTGGGTATTTTATACTACATATAAGAACAAACCCTGATGCTGGGAAAGGTTGAAGGTAGGAGGAGAAGAAGGGGACAGGAGGAGATGGTTAGATGGCATCACCACCTCAGGGGACAAGGATTTGAGCAAACTCCAGGAGATGGTAAAGGACAAGGAAGCCTCACATGCTACAGGCCATGGATTTGCAAAGAATTGGACATGACGCAGTGATTGAACACCAACAAAATACTGTTTATATAGAGGGATGATTTTAAGCGACCTTTTGAAGATTTCTGTTGGAGACTTTTCCATCTTTCTGTCTCCCTACGTGCCTCACGCCCACCAGTATACATATGCTATAGACAAAAAGTTCTCAAGTTTTTGGTTATCTTACTGATAGTACGGCTTCCCTGGTGGCTCAGATGGTAAAGCGTCTGCCTGCAGTGTTGGAGACTCGGGTTCGATCCCTGGGTTGGGAAGATTCCCTGGAGAAGGAAATGGCAACCCACTCCAGTACTCTTGCCTGGAAAATTCCACGCACTGAGAGGCTCCTCAGAGCCTGATAGGCTACGGTGCATGGGGTCGCAAAGAGTCAGACACGACTGAGCGACTTCACTTCACTTTACTGATGGTATAATTGATACCTGTAGGTATATAGCAGACACAGCTGTTTTACCTTAATCACACTTTAAGCAACACATGGATTTCTTCTTAGATTTGTTTCTCAATTATTCATGATACTGACCCTGTGATTCAATAGGCATATCTTTTCTTTCCCTGTAGTGTCTCATTTTGTCTTCCCTCTATGCTTTTTGCCCAATTTTCCTACAAGGACAGTCATCACAAGAAATGGCCCCCTGGTTTTCAGACTTACTTGAATACTGGAAACCAATAGCTGCTGCATACCTTATTTTTTCAAGAGGGCTAAGCTCAGAACCTAACAATTGGAATTGTTATTCTGAACTTAATTCTTATAATTTCTCAAAAATGTAACCTTCTTTGTTAATTCATCCTGTTATTTAATTCTTAAATACTTACTGAGTTTCTGATATATGCTTAGATATAATTATGGTCACAAAATTCACAGCAAATAATTATGTTACTGATATTAGGAAGTAAGATTTTTTTCAAAGAAAGGAAAAACAACATAAATATTGAGAGGGTTAGGGGCTTCCCTGTTGTCTCAGGAGACATGGATTTGGTCCCTGGTCTGGGAGGATCCCACACGCCATGAAGCGCTCAGCTCTTGTGCCACGCATATGGATCCTGTGCTCTCGAGCCCAGGAGCTGCCGCTGCTGAGCACAGCAGCCACAGCTGCTGAAGCCCGTGCGACTGTGCCCGTGCCCGGCAACAGGAGAAGCCGCACGATCGAGAAGCCCTAGCGCTGCAACTCAGGAGCAGCTCCTGCTTGCCGCAGCTAGAGAGGAGCCTGCGCAGCAGCAGAAGTGAGTGTAGCAGAGCCAGCACAGCAAGAATGAATGAGTACAGTAAGGTTTAAAATGGAGGAGGTTAAGTTTATATTCAGTGGCAGCTTTATCAAGTTGACTGCAGGGCTGTACCTCTGGATCACATTAACTCAACTCCTTGTTAAGCTGGTGTCTTTATTGACTGGTACTTTAATAATATGCCCATGACATGTATTGAGGATTTTTAGAAAGAATACATTTTTAGAGATATTTTCAGTTTCTTCTGAAGACAGAGGAGCTCCCAAAACCCATGTGGTGATGATGTCGGGCACCTGTGGGCATCATTCTCATTTGTTTACCAAACAGACTGAATCCAGCAGCTCCTGGATTTGTGGAAACGGTTTTTTCCTTAGCAAAGCAAGGGGGAGAGGGATGGATTTAAACTTAGGAACAAACGGTTACTTTGAAGGTTGTGTAAATATTTTTTAGAATCTGTTTTACTGTTATATTAATAAATAAAATGTGACCCCAAATAAGGAGAGGTTGGATTTTCTTAGATGAGATTAAGAATGACCATTGTTTGTTGTTGTTGACAACATTACAACGTCATACTTAGCAACTTTTATTTTGTTCTTTCCTGTATCTACAGAATCTATATGAAATCTAGGGGGCAGGCTTTATACATAATGAGTGATTTGCCTGCATATTGAACTTTGTGGAATATTCAGAAACATTTACCCACCCACCCAAGCCTGAATTAGAAATATCTGGACTGTAATCAGACTGCAGTGAGTTCACATCTGCCTCTGTTACTTTCCCTCATATTGGGGCTTCCCTGATAGCTCAGTTGGTAAAGAATCTGCCTGCAATGCAGGAGACCCCAGTTTGATTCCTGGGTCAGGAAAATCTGCTGGAGAAGGGATAGGCTACCCACTCCAGTATTCTTGGGCTTTCCTTTTGACTCAGCTGGTAAAGAATCTGCCTGCAATGTGGGAGACCTTGGTTAGATCCCTGGGTTGGGAAGATGTCCTGGAGAAGGGAACGGCTACCCACTGCAGTATTCTGGCCTGGAGAACTCCATGGACTGTATAGTCCATGGGGTCGCAAAGAGTTGGACATGGCTGTGCAGTGTTCACGTTCTTCAAAAAACAGGTATAGCTGTATATTGCTGGTCCTGCTCACAGCACCAGTCGTCTTGAATCTCATGGTGCACACTGTTCATTGAGCGCAGCGTAGGCAAATCTCAGGGTAAGAGGCTGAAGAAGACCTGGGGAGCTGTAGGAACTGCAGACATGTTTATTGTCTTCTGCCAGCAGCCATGGCATAAGCTGACAGAGCGCAGTCTCTCCTGGCTGGGGCAGTAGCCGTCCCGTGGTTTTCTCCTCTCGTGGCTGACCCCACACACGGATGCAGCGGTAACCCGCCCTGCGTTTTAGCGGGGCTGATGTGCACGTGCGGCACACAGCCCATGACCGAGCAGGTGCCCCGTGACGGGCCTGTGCCGTGCTGCAAGTGATCTCAGCTGGCACGTAGTTATTTACAAGACCTGGGGCGAGAGAGCCTGAATGTGCCATCTTGGGTAATTTTCTCTCTCCCCACAAGTTGACATAACAGTTTATTCATCCTGGGTGTGCAACATAATAATTTGCTATGTGTATATTTTGCAAAATGACCACCTCAGTAAGTCCAGTTAACATTTGACTCCAAACGTAATTACATTTATTGAATTCTTTGTATGTGCTGGGTACTATGATACAGTTAGAAACAAGGCAAATTTGGTTTAGGCCATCCTGTAGATGTACATAAAAAAATTACATAAGTTGTTTTAAAAATCTCTGATATTGGAAATGCTACAAAAACCAGTAAATAAACTAATTGTGTGGTAACATTTGAAGATCCAGAACTGGAAAGTGAATAATATAAATCAATCACAAAATATTTCCATATCCTGCCAAATAATTTCTTCAGTAAATCATAAGTACTTACCTATGCTGAACCCTGAGACGGTGTTATGGATTCGGCGTTACCAGACTTCGTCCTGCCCCCTTCCACGTGGAATCTACAGTCAGTGGGATATTCTAGTGCCATAGCTCTGTGAATCTGCAGCAGGAGCCCATGCTAGCTTCACACCACATGGTGGTGTTCATTTAGTAAAATAATTAGTCATTGTATCACCTAGAATTTGATATTTTGTTATTTATTGAGCCCATAGTAAAGTACATACTAAACATGTGCTTTACAGTATAATAATTAGCATATAATTTTCAACGTTTCAATGAACTTTTGCCATAAAATTTAAGAGGATTTTAATTGCAAGTAATAAGGATTGCTTGTTAATAGGCTGTAGATAATTAGGGAGCTATTTGCATTCTCTGCCCACAAATTTTCTTAGTGTTCTGAGCTTCACTTAATTCATAACTTTATCTCATGAGGATTAGTTAATCCCATTTAGTCAGAGTAATAACAGACATGATGTTTCTCCTCTTCAGCTCTCTCCCAGAGTTCTAATGATTCTTGGAAAGATTTTAACATTGATTAGTTTTATTTATTGTGAGGAGAAGTAGAGTATCTTTCTTAGTCTTTTACTCTAATGAGATAAAACATCATGGTAAGTGGCACTGACATTCACGGCAGTTAATTTTAGTTTTGCTAATGTAAATTTTATTTTACTATGGCATTTTAATATAAATCTCATTTCAAATATTAACAGATCACTTTACAGAAAAGTACCAGCAGGAATGAGTTTGCATGCATTTGATCTATCCTTTTGCTGGCTCTATAGCTGTATTTTAAAATCAGGTATTTATAATACTATTCAACTTCTACTTGAGATTCCTTATTGTATTTGAAATTTGGCTAGTTACTATATACTGTTTTTCTGGAAACGTTTCACTTCCGATAACACTTTTTAGGGCCTGAACCCCCAAATCTACTTGAAGGTGTTAGGAATAATAGGATATTTTCTTCATTATTATATGGCGTATTACCATTGATAGATGTCCATTTTTAATAAAAAAAAAGTGAAAGAGAGGCCATAATTTTAAAATCTTTTTCTTTCAGGCTCAGGCTCTTTGGGCCTTTGTAGTAACTACTGCAATTTTTTTAGTAACTAGGCTATTTTTAAGTAAGAAAGTTTGGATTCTGTATACTTTGACTTAAAACTTTAGCCTTAATAACCTCCCTATGCCTTGCTCAGTGAAAACATCTATTCAGTGAAAGTATGTATTCTAAAGGATTGTTCTGAATGTAAAATAACATATGGAATGTGCTCTGCATATTGCCTGGCAACTAGAAAGTGCTCAAAGTAAATTGTAATGTTTAATATTATATTTAAAACAACCTCTTGCCTATCACCTGCTCCTACCTATGTTTTGAGCTCTGCCTGTGGTTTACTTGAAATGAAACATCCTTATATTTTTGTAAACATTTAGAGTGGTCCGTCATCTTGGAATAATCATTTATTGTTGATTTATTTTTTCCTAATCTATGTAGTGTTCTTAATTTCTAAGCCTGTACCTGCTTTTACATGTATTAGATTTATGTGTAAAGAAATAGAGGAAAACAACGGAATGGGAAAGACTAGAAATCTCTTCAAGAAAATGAGAGATACCAAGGGAACATTTCATGCAAAGAGGGCTCGATAAAGGACAGAAATGGTATGGACCTAACAGAAGCAGAAGATAAAGAATACACAGAAGAACTATACAAAAAAGATCTTCACGACCCAGATAATCACGATGGTGTGATCACTCACCTAGAGCCAGACATCCTGGAATGTGAAATCAAGTGGGCCTTAGAAAGCATCACTACAGACAAAGTTAGTGGAGGTGACAGAATTCCAATTGAGCTATTTCAAATCCTGAAAGAGGATGCTATGAAAGTGCTGCACTCAGTATGTCAGCAAATTTGGAAAACTCAGCAGTGGCCACAGGACTGGAAAAGGTCAGTTTTTCTTCCAAACCCAAAGAAAGGCAATGCCAAAGAATGCTCAAACTACCACACAATTACACTCATCTCACACGCTAGTAAAGTAATACTCAAAATTCTCCAAGCCAGGCTTCAGCAGTACGTGAACCATGAACTTCCAGATGTTCAAGCTGATTTTAGAAAAGGCAGAGAAACCAGAGATCATACTGCCAACATCCACTGGATCATGGGAAAAGCAAGAGAGTTCCAGAAAAACATCTATTTCTGCTTTATTGACTATGCCAAAGCCTTTGACTATGTGGATCACAATAAACTGTGGAAAATTCTGAAAGAGATGGGAATACCAGACCACCTGACCTGCCTCTTGAAAAACCTATATGCAGGTCAAGAAGCAACAGTTAGAACTGGACACGGAAAAACCGACTGGTTCCAAATAGGAAAAGGAGTACATCAAGGCTGTATATTTTCACCGTGCTTATTTAACTTCTATGTAGAGTACATCATGAGAAACACTGGGCTGGAAGAAGCACAAGCTGGAATCAAGATTGCCAGGAGAAATATCAATAACCTCAGATACGCAGATGATACCACCCTTATAGCAGAAAGTGAAGAGGAACTAAAAAGCCTCTTGATGAAAGTGAAAGAGGAGAGTGAATAAGTTGCCTTAAAGGTCAACATTCAGAAAACGAAGATCATGGCATCTGGTCCATCACTTCATGGGAAGTAGATGGGGAAACATTGGAAACAATGAGAGACTTTGTTATTTTGGGCTCCAAAAATCACTGCAGATGGTGACTGCAGCCATGAAATTAAAAGACACTGACTCCTTGGAAGGAAAGTTATGACCAACCTAGATAGCATATTGAAAAGCAGAGATCTTACCTTGCCAACAAAGGTCCGTCTAGTCAGGGCCATGGTTTTTCCAGTGGTCATGTATGGATGTGAGAGTTGGACTGTGAAGAAAGCTGAGCACCAAAGAATTGATGCTTTTGAACTGTGGTGTTAGAGACTCTTGAGAGTCCCTTGGACTGCAAGGAAATCCAACCAGTCCATTCTGAGGGAGATCAGCCCTGGGATTTCTTTGGAAGGACTGATGCTGAAGCTGAAACTCCAGTACTTTGGCCACCTCATGCAAAGAGTTGACTCATTGGAAAAGACTCTGATGCTGGGAGGGATTGGGGGCAGGAGGAGAAGGGGACAACAGAGGATATGATGGCTGAATGACATCACTGATTCGATGGACGTGAGTTTGAGTGAACTCTGGGAGTTGGTGATGGACAGGGAGGCCTAGCATGCTGTGATTTATGGGGTTGCAAAGAGTCGGACATGACTGAGTGACTGAACTGAACTGAACACACTATTTTAAATCCTAAATGATGATGCTGTGAAAGTGCTGCACTCAGTATGTCAGCATATTTGGAAAACTCAACATGGCCACAGGACTGGAAAAGGTCGGTTTTCATTCCAATCCCAAAGAAAGGCAAAGCCAAGGAATTGTCAAACTACTGCACAATTGCACTCATCTCACATGCTAGTAAAGTAATGCTCAAAATTCTCCAAGCCAGGCTTCAGCAATTCGTTTACCGTGAACTTCCAGATGTTCAAGCTGATTTTAGAAAAGGCAGAGAAACCAGAAATCAAATTGCCAACATCCACTGGATCATCAAAAAAGCAAGAGAGTTCCAGAAAAACATCTATTTCTACTTTATTGACTCGTGGTTCTTTTGTTTGTTTGCAGTGAGTGGTATGTAAAGCAGACAAGTGAGAACTAAGGCCATGATTGTCAAGGATCTTAAATTAGAGACAAGAAATTTACCCTAATTCGGTCAGTCATTATAAAGTTTTTGAGCTAGGAAATGAGTTATTGTGTTTCTATAAGTTGATCTTCTTGTCATTTTTAAAATGGATTAGGTGTTGGAAGAGATTGAGTGGAAAGCAGACACAAGATATTTTAGTATTTCAGAAGTGAACAAGTGCTTAAAGTAGGACAGTTCTAAAAGAATAAGTGGTTTTAAAAAAGATCATGTCCAATGCTGGAAGGCCATAGGAAACAAAATAATAAGGAAAGAACTTTAGACTTGTCAACCAAGAAGGTCTTAGATATCTTAGAGCTTTTTTGTTTGTATGGAAATATTGGAGGACAAATTATAAAATCTAGGGAATGAGTGAATGGTGAGTAAATAGAAGTAATCAGAAGAGATATCTCTTTTAAAATTTGATGATGTGAAGAGATCTGAAAATCTTATTTGAAACTATTGTCTGTTAGGTTCTCTTAGCAGATAAGCTTATCTCTGAAAAATCAGAGGCCCTCTGGGACAAAACTCCTTCACGTATTCCCCAAACATACTTTCTCTTTCAGGTGTATTCCCAACATTTCCCAAAGTGCTAGCAAGCTTCTTGGTGACCTATAAAAATGACCTCATGGGCACGAGGCTGTTGGTCAGGCATGAGTTGGCATCCAGAGGTCTTTTGTTCTCCTGGCCTTCTGCCTTTTTCTCAGTCTTCCTTTTTTTTTTCTTTTTTTTTGCTTAAAGACTATCTTAATTATTGTATGTAAGTGGCTCTTTTCCTGAATTTTATGTCCTGCTGTCTTAATTCAGGGTACTATTTACACTGTCTATTACCCATTTGAAATTGGAATCAATAAAATTTTCTTGAGCCTTGTACATGACCCTACTGCCCAGAAGAATATCTGCCAATAAAAAGAAAGACGTGTTAATAGTAAGTATATTACAGTATGATAAATCACAGTAATAGATACATCGAAATATCCAGTGTATACTGATCTCTTTGAAAGTAATGACAGATTAACATTCTTAGGCTGGTAACATGATCCCAAGGTTCATTCATTATAACATCTTTAAGGAACTTTGAGTAGTTCAGTGTGAAGGAACACAGTGTGAGTGGTCATCTGGAAAAGAGATTTATATTTCTCACGTGTTTTCACTGGTTTTTCTTTCTGGCTGCATTGGGCCTTCATTTCTGTGCGTGGGCTTGCTCCAGTGGCGAGCAGGGGCTGCCCTCTAGTTGTGGTCCGCGGGCTTCTGCTTTCAGTGCCTTCCCTGGTTGTGGAGCACACGCTCTAGGCACATGGGCTTCAGGAACTGTGGAACAGGGACTTAGCTGCTTTGCGCCGTGTAGACTCTTCCCAGACCAGGGATCAACCCTGTGCCCCTTCCACAGGCAAGTGGATTCCTATCTACTGTACCAGCAAGAAAGTCCAAACATGTTCCTCTATTAGATTAATTTTTCAGGAATTAGTTTCTAGAAATTAAATTACTAAATAAAGAAACATGAGTGTTTCTAAAAACTTGATTCATGCATATTGACACATTCCTCAAGGCATTTGGCAGGGTTTTTAGAATTGTTCTAAAGAATTGTATAGAACTGCACATGATGGAAAAACATAGGTTGTCGCGCTGGTAATAAAATCCATTGTGTTTACTTATTAATATATTAAAAGATAAACATTTATGGTGCTCTAAGATTGTCCTCTTATTTTTTGCTAATTATTTCTTGCCTATGCCTTGAATAAATTATATAGTTGGTATTTTTAAATTGACATATGACATCATTTTTTCCTTTGTCTAACTCTTTTGCTGGCTTCAAGACAGGATAATCTCCTATCTTATTATACATTATTCCATACCAGTTGCCCTTGCTGGATTATCTTTATTTTTGCTAAAGTCTGAATGTTATAATGCTCCAGGGCCCAAAATATTTATTTCCAAGAATGACTGATGATCTCACTCAGTTCCAAGTTTTAAAAGCCATCTTTTTGCCAGCTTCACATCTCCAGTTCCTGTGAGCTCCACAGTTCTGTATCTAATTGCCTGTTCCATTTGTCTGTTTCCTAAATATTTTGAACTTAATATGCCAAAAAGGAAACTCTCCTAATGTGTTTTATTCATGCTTTCTGTCTCATTCAGTGTTATTACTTCCATCATTTCTGTTGCTCACACTTAAACTCTGAAGTTATCTTTATCTTCATTCTTCCTCTCATACCCCACAGTATTGTGTAATTTTAATGGCATATCCTTTAAAATATACTTGGGTATACTTACCATGCCCCAACCTTAGCGCCCTATCACATGCTTTTTGTGCTGGAACATTCTTAGCCATTAATATAGCGCACATTCTGTCCATATCCATGGTCTTAATCATACATCATTTTGCCCATCTTTGACCAGCCTTCTGAAGTCAGCCTTTTCTGATCATCCTGTGTACTTTCATCACTGTCTCTTACCTGCATCCATAGAGTAAAATTATTTTCCTTCATCCTATCTTTCATGGCATTCTATTAATTTTTTCATTATTTCCACCCCTCCCCACCTCTTCCATGAGAACAGAAAATGTGTTTTATTTACTTGTGCATCCTCCATGCTTGGCACATAGTAGGTGCTAGGTGCATATTTGTGAAATGAATGAATGATCTCTAATGGTCTGTGCTTTCCTAAAATAGAGAAGGTGTTTAGGGTAGGTTATTTCTTCTTCTTCATTTCTGTTTCTCGGCCTAGAATGGACCAGTTTTGGACAGAGGTTGTTATTTGAAAACTCTTATGTTCGGTGAAAGTGACGATGGTTGGATTATATGACCTTCAAATTTCCCTTGAAGTGATTCATGGAAAAATTTATTCTTTATTCAAATGATAGGTACAGTCTCTGCAAAATTATCAATATATTAATTTGAAAAAGTACATCATGAATATCTTAGTTTCATTTTACTGTAATTACATTTTTTTTGTTCCATTGCTTCAGAATCTGAAAATCCTTTGTAGGCTACCTCTTCTACTATCCCCTCTGTGTTATAACCTTAATGCATAATTAACTTTTGCTTTGTAAAACAGCTTCACTATGCTGTAGCTCTTTCTTTTATATGATCATTTATTTGAAGTGATTTGTCCACAAAAGATTAATTTTGATAAAATTTTGATATTTCATATGATTGAATTTGACTGAAATACTGGTTCTTTTCTGAAGGTTGTTATAAATCGAGCAATATGAGAACATAATAGAGTTGATTTTTGTTATAATTTTGCTTTGTGTATATTTCTTCATCTAATTGCATTCTTTATTTTGGGATTTATTTTGAAACAGTAATTTTAGTTTTATCATCAATATATTTTTGTATACTCCCCAAGTTATTTTGTCTTTTTCACAAATTTCACATGTTACTGTTGTATAACTTAGAAAATGAAATATATAACATTCAAAATATGTTAAAAGGTTTTCCTCCACCTTTTTAGGGTCCAGGGCTATGTTTGAAATGTAAACTAACAAAGAAAGAGTAGCAGGAATAAAGCATACAAATTTATTTACTATATTATGTGACATGGGAGCCTTCATAAAGAAACAAAGCCTTGAAGAAACAGACCTGTATTATTTGTACGTTAGGTTTGATGCGTGAACCCTGGTGGAGGAATATGATAGGTTAAGGAGTATGATTAGCAAAACCTGGTAGGATTCTTTTTGGTTTTCCTTTGTCTTCAGAGATAACATGGACATCTCTTGCTGGAGAGCTTTGTACCCTTTTTAAAGGAAGAAGGATGGGAGTGAGAGGGGTTGGCTGGGGAAGATCAGAATGACGTTTCTGCTTCTGCTGTTTACTCAGATTCCTTCAGCTTAAAATATTCACTATGACAGGGTGCCTTATTTTGGGGGAATTATGCCCTAAACCCCATCATGTTCAGAAAAGAAAACCAACTACTTACAAAAACATACTTTTTTTTCATCTTTATTTGATGATCTAATATTTTAGTCCAAACTTCCCTGATTCTTTAGCTTTTTTTCTACGAGAGAAATAATATGCAGAAATAACAGGCAACAAAAACTAACAAGAAACAACAAAGTCAAAATTTTAAATGCATGCAGAATTTACATAAATATATATTCTCTGTCCTTTTGAATTGTTTGTTGGTGACTCTTGGTGCCAAAGTGAGGTTTTATTTTCACAACATATTAATCAAAATGTCTTGGATAATTTTAATTGTTTAAAAAATATCTTAGAGTAATAAGTGTTATTTGCATTAGTGTCCTGTAGTGCTGTGAATTAAATTTTATCCAATTGTGATTTAAAATATGATAGTGTCAGAAAAATTTAAGAATCAAGTTTATATAGCAAATACCACCTAATGTATAAGTAGATAAACATTGATATTAAGCTTTATTTATGAAAAGCAGTGATAGCCTAATGCCTCACTTAACTCAGTACTTCCACAGTGATTTGCTTAATATGATAAATTATGCAGTCTTGCATTTTGACCTTATAGCCCTTTAGAATGTACATATTTGCCATATTATGGCATAATGCCTGTAACTCATTCCTGTACTCCTGAACTTGATTTTTCCATTGTGCATATGAAGGTATTTATTGATATTCTGTGATGTTTAGGTAGTTTCTTTTGAACATAAACAAATCAAAGGCTCAGCTGTTTTTTCCCCTAAATCTTTTTGTTGCTAAGGAGAAGAAAAACAGGCAAATAATGCCTGCTTGTATATTTATTTTCTTGATTTAAGTGTGTAAAGGGTGCTGAGATGTTTAAAAAGTAAACGAATGTAAGTTTAGCTACATATTTCTGTCATAACATATTTAGGATAACGTATTAGTTGCCTCGTCATGTCCAACTCTTTGTGACCCTATGGACTGTAGCCCGCCAGGCTCCTCCATCCATGGGATTTTCCAGGTAAGAACACTGCAGTGGGTTGCTATTTCCTTCTCTTGGGGATCTTCCTGACCCAGGGATCGAACCTGGGTCTCCTGCATTGCATGCAGACTCTTTACCATTTGAGCCACCAGGGAAGAAGGAAGAAATAACTTGTGGACATACATTTAATTGTGTCATTTAAAATATTTAGCTGTTTGTGGCTTATGTCTAGACTTTCAGAGAAGATAAGACAAGAATGGAAAATTATTTAAATATTCATTAAATCAACAAATCTTGATAAGGACCATTGATAAAAGTTATTCATTCTACAGCATAGAGAGGTACTATTGTGTTTGAGAATATTGTGGTTTAATGATAAAGTCGTACATGTAATTAATTACGTTGCTATGGGATATGTATGGCAAAAGATCTGATGGTTTACTTTCAGACTTCGGTGAAGCATAGTGTGGATTTAGAGGGGAACAGGAATGTTAGGGTTTCACAGTGAACGTGAAGTCCAGACAGACAAAAGATGGCATGGGAATGATGATAAGTCACATCGGAATTGGAAAGAGGTTATGCAAGGAGCTGCCATGAAGCATATTGGAATTTTGAGGAAGTCCAGAGAGAAGTCATGGTTTTGACACAGGCTGTACGGTAAGGAATGGTTGTAAGTAAATCTAGAACCAGGTGAAAGCAGATCCTAAGAGGTCCTAAATTGTATAATGGAGAATTAGGACTTTTTCTGATGGAGATAGGAATCCTGGAAAACATTTTGATATTGTGTGCACCTCGGATAGCAGTGTTTTTAAAGGAAAAGCAGAACATTTTTGGGAATTTGAAAGCTGTTCTGAAAGGAAGGTTCAGGTGGTAGAGACTGGGTAAGAAGCTGTCAAGAGAGCTTAGAGGACCAGAGACAGTGGAAGTGTTGGCTGTGGCAGTGCCGGTGGGGGTGGTGAGAAAGGGACGGACTAGGAGGCAGTTGATATTAAATCGACAGAATGTCTAAAGTCTTATTAAACAGAGAAATGAAATGAAAATAAAAGTAAGTAATATTTATCTTAGTATTCAATAAGCACTCCAACAGGATGATGCTAAAAGACATGAGGTACTTAGATGCTTGGAGTCATATATAGATTCACAGCTACAAGTCTGTCTGCTGGAGTTAGAGCATACAGTGAGTCTTTCAGGAGCACGTGACTGGCTATGATGTGACTTTCCTAAATGGTGAAAAACTGTTGGGATAGTACTGAATGAGACAAAGTTCAGTTTTTGCCTCAGTTTACACAACAATTACTTGGGAATAAAAGCAAAAATATTTGGGGGCATAGATAGTTTTAGGTAGTCATCTGTCTAGTTGTCTCCTGTCGTGTCTACTGATACCCATTAGAATGTTCTAAAGTCATGCAAGATCTAAGACCATCATTAATATAATAGTGTTCTACTTCGTGTAAAATGCCTAGGATCCCTTTCTGCACATTCTTCCAATAACTCATAGTCACACTCCTTAGGAAAGTACTATCAAGTTTCCTTAACTCCCTCTAGGGAATAGTACTACACTTATTGAGAACCAGTGGTATGGTACAGAGAGCGTTATTTTTAATTTCAGAGACACCTAAGTTCTGGTCTCATTCTCCCCCTGTTTTGCTTGTGTGACTTTAAGTAAGGTAATATATGGACCATAGTTTTATCATCTTAAAATTAGAATTCTGTTGTTAAAACTAAATGAATTGCCCATAAGCACAGATACAAATATTTCTAGTAAGATATTATGAAAAGTTGAATAACTCATAGAAATGGTAGTATAATGTTACCAGTAGAATTTATCTACAGAATGCAAGGGTAGTTTGCCATTCAAAATCAGTTAATATATCATATTAATCAAAGAATGGTCAAAACTTTATGATCACCGCAATAGATACAAAAGAAACATTTTTAAAAACCTATTCATAATTTTAAGAACCTATCAAGAAATTAGAAATAGTAGGAACCTTCCTCAAGCTGATAAATGATACCTATGAAAGACTTACAGCTAACAGTATCCTGGTGAAACTGAATGCTTTCCCACTAAAATTGGGAAATCTTATCACTTTGACTCAACCTTGTTTTAGAGGTTCTATGTCTTGCAGAAAAACAGGACAAATCTACAGATGTGAGAGTTGGACCATAATAAGTCAGTGCCAAAGAATTGATACTTTTGAATTGTGGTACTGGAGAAGACTCTTGAGAGTTCCTTGAACAGCAAGGAGATCCAACCAGTCATTCTTAAATGAAATCAACCCTGAATATTCATTGGAAGTTCTGGTTCTGAAGCTGAAGCTGCAGTACTTTGGCCACCTGATATGCAGAGCCAACTTATTGGAAAAGGCCGTTTTCCTGGGAAAGACTGAAGGGAAAAGGAGGAGGAGGCAGAACAGAGGTTGAGATGGTTAGATAGCATCACCCAATCAATGGACCTGAGTTTAAGCAAACTCCAAGAGATGGTGAAGGACAGGGAAGTTTGGTGTGCTGCACTCCTTGGGGGTCATGAAGAGTCGGATAGGACTTAGCAGCTGAACAACAACAACAAGTGGCTAATAAGCTCATGCAGTAATGATCAACATCATTAGTTGATCATAAGTTGAGGGTAGGAGCAGAGATGATCTCAGATGTGCACAAGGGAAGTTTTGGGATGTGGAAGCATTCTAAAAATGGATTACGGTGTTGATTGCACAAGTGTATAAATTTACCCTAAATCATCAAACTGTAAGTTTAAAATAAGTTAAACAAAAAGTATAACCTCTCCCCTCCCTTTTTTCCTCATTTCATTTCCCAGCTGTTCAGTCAAAAAAAAATGCTGGGTAGACTGCAAAGCACAGGAGTCCACAGGTAAGACCAGCAGGGAGGCAGAGTGTGGGCAAGACGTGGAGGCTGTGTCTGCAGAACAGTGGCTCAGCATGGAGTGTTGGGGCCCAGTCAGGTTAAGGAGAGTATCACACTGGGGCGTGGTCAGAAAGGGATGGCTGTCAGAGTCTGAGAAGAACAAGCAGGGTGTCTGTCTAAGAGGGGCCCAGCACAGGCTGTCGGACTGAAGTGTGGTGAAAGAGACGTCCACAAAGTGAGGAAGCCAGTGTGTGATGTTGGGGCCTGAGGAATGTGTGGAGAGCATCTGTGCAGAGTGCCACGTCCTTGCCTGGCACGCAGTGATGAGCCCAGCGGACGTGAGTAGGTCATCTCTGTGTGTAAGGAAGCTGCTGTGTTGAGAGGAGTTTGGTCACATTCACAGGGATTGATCAAATAATCCTGACTACCATAATCAGGATTTCTCTGTGTTGAAAAAGGGAATTACAAATAAGGAAAGGGAGAAAACTGGAATATACCCTGTGGTTCTTTCTTGGGTTTCTGTTGTTTGTTTGTTTGTTTTTGACCCTGTAGCATGCAGGATCTTAGTTACCCCACCTGAGATCCAACTTGTGCCCCCTGCTATGGAAATGCAGAATCTTAACCAATGGACCACTAGTGATGTGCCCATTCTCAGTCGATAAATATATGAGTGTGTGGATATAGATCCTGAAATAAATGCAGATAGACACAGAAATAAATGTAGACGTATGTGTATATGTGGAATATGTATATACTTAGCTGTATTTCCTAGCTCTCCTAATGAGAGAATCTGAGAGCGTCATCTCAAGAGCAGTGAATAAGCCTTGAGCCCTGATCTTGATTTTGAAATAAGATTCCACATTGAAACCAGGGTTCTGTAGAGTAATGGGCACTTTCAGGACCCTGGCAAGGAAACTCTTATGATGAGCCAGCAATAACTTGTTGTAGAAAGTAAAAGTGCTGGAAGAATGTTGGAAAGTGTAAGAAGGAAAAAGAATTAGCTTGGAAGACTCTCACTGGCTAAGTTGGAAGATTTAAACATCAGGATAAAAAATGATAGAAATGGATTATAACCCATTGAATTCATATTAGATGAAACTACAGAAAGGGTGAAACCATATACACAAAATTATAAGACAGTTGTGTAATTCTGCTGTGATACAGAATGTTCAGGTTACTGAGATCAAAATTACCTATAAGACCAGATGTCTAAGCTGAGAGTCACTTGACCAATGATAGTTGCTAGCAGGTAAATAGGGAGCTCCTGAAAGACAGGGACAGCATGGGATAGAAAGTACTTCACTGTGGCTGAAGAATGCTGTGGGGCAGGACTAATAATGCTCTCTTTCTTTATCTTACTTGGCTCAAGTTCTCTGCTTCTGGTGCTCTTCCATTTTGATGCTGTGTTTTATTCTCATATGAATTAATCACTCAACACATTTATGGAAAATGTACTCTGAGCATGGCTTCTTGCAAGAATACTTTTGTGTCCCTGAAACTTCCTTTTTCCTAATCCCACTTAGAGCCATCCCTGGAAAGTTCTGTTGCTGATATTTTTGTTTTAAATTGGTTCTTCTGTGATCGTAATCTCTCCTTGCACCTCACCACTTCCTTCTGTGCAGATACCTGATTCCACTGTCTGTGGTTCTTACCTGTCTTGTAAGCCCCACACCTCTGTTTTCAAGGACTTTCTATGGGTTTCCATGAAGGTGTACTTCGGGCTCCTCAAACTCAACACCCAAAACTAAATTCACCTTCTCTTGCAAGCCTTCCCACATTTCCTGTTTTTGTTAGTGGGATCATTTTTGAAATCTAAGCATAAAGCTGTGGATTCATAATCAACATGTACTCTGTCAGCTGTAACCTTCAGCTGTAAATTTGGCAAAGATGAATAAGGCTGATATCTGTCAGTGGTGATTACAGTTAGGAAACAAACACTTTGATATGCTTTTGGTAGAAGAGTAAATTGGTAGTATTCTTTTGGAGGGTGATTAAGTAATAATATCTATGGAAATTAAAAGCAATTTATTCTCATCTTAACATCTCTACAAATACGCTACTCATTCAGATGGTCTTGTTGCTTTGCTGAAAAATGGGAAATCTATTTCTTCTTTCAAGCCCATCTTATTCTCAGATTGGATACTTTCAACTTCAGTTTTCTTAGAAATTAGCCGTAAGATTGTACCCTCTCATTCCAAGAAACAAGTCCCTTTTTGTGTACTGCTGCTAATGATGTTCTGGTGGTGGCCTGGCTGCAGCAACTTTTATTACTAGTTAGACATTCCTTTACTAACTTCATAGGACTTCCCTGGTGGCTCAGAGGGTAAAGCGTCTGTCTACAATGCGGGAGACCCGGGTTTGATCCCTGGGTCGGGAAGATCCCCTGGAGAAGGAAATGGCAGTCCACTCCAGTACTCTTGCCTGGAAAATCCCATGGACAGAGGAGCCTGGTGGGCTGCAGCCCATGGGGTCAAAAAGAGCCGGACATGACTGAGCGGCTTCACTTTCACTTTTAACTTTCACTTTACTAAGTGCATAAGCCTTATTATTTTGTGAGGTTAATAACATTTGTCCCTGCATTTACTAGTTTAAAAATCACAAAATGCAGAGCGGAAATAGTCTAAATACTGGGAATTCTGTAATAAAATAGTGAAAGATTGTTGGTCTGAGAAATTAAAAGATGAAATAAAGCTGATGAGAGTATTTTGAAAAGATTAACTCTACAAAAACATTTGGTTCTTTTCATAGGTGATTATTACTATTTTAAAGAAATTCATTGAAACCCAAGGTTAGGAAGCTCTGTTCTAAGTTATTTTAATTAAAGGTACAAATTTGAGAGTTTTCATAGGTGATACAAATATTTTTTAGCAACAAAAATCTCATGATGATGGAACTATTTCTGAATGTTTCTATAGTATGTCCTTTTTAAAAGTACTTGCTTTTCACTGTTAAAATGCCACCTTTCTGTCCAGGGGGTATGTGTTTATTTTCAAATAGTTGCTATGTAGCATATTATTGCCACAGAGAAGTGAAAGTGTTGGTCACCCAGTCGTGTCTGACTCTTTGCCACACCACGGACTGTAGCCCGCCAGGCTCCTCTGTCCATGGGATTCTCCAGGCAAAAATACTGGAAAGGGTAGCCATTCCCTTCTCCAGGGGATCTTCTTGGCACAGGAATCAAACTGGGGTCACCTGCATTGCAGGCAGATTCTTTACTATCTGAGCCACCAGGGAAACTCCACTATCATCCTACTCAACCATTATCAGTTATGTTTCAGTCCTTTATATTTCATTACAAAGTATTTAAAATATTATACTATTTACAATAGTGAAATCTGTAAACCTGTTCAACTGAGCACAAATTAACTCAGTAGTCTCAATATAGTAAGATTGCATACCACAAAAGACATGATTCCTGATACTCAGATTGAGTAAAAATGTTAGAAATAAACTATGCATTTTATTTATTTATATTTTTACTGTAGCCCACCAAGCTCCATGGGATTTTCCAGATAAGAATACTGGTGTGAATTGTCATTTCCTTCTCCAGTTAAACTGTATATTTTAAACATTAGTGAAGCTTAACTTCTTGCGTTTTTCCCCATGCAAGTAAATGTCAGTAGAAGTTGTACTTCTATCTTTCAGCTTCCTAATGAATTATCTTACATACCATGTACGTGCACACTCCTTTGGAGATCACTAGTCTCAGGGATGGAGTAATATTGAAGTGGTCAGAAAAAGATGTCGATGTCAACAGATTTTCTGTTTAATAGATCATTCTGGCAGGTCTTTTTGCTTATGGATTTGAAGAAGAAAAATATTGCCAATAATGAAACGATAGAAAAACATCACAGTAGCAGTAGACGAGGCAAGAGAGGTGATACAGCTATAGTAGTGAGTATGGATTTGATATGTTTTTAGGAGGAACAATGTTTGTGGTTTGATTTGATGAAGGTTAGGGAGAGGGAAGGTTCAAGGTTGATAGCCAGACTCCTTGCTTGGATAACTATATGGATGATGCCCAGGCTTAGAGCTATGATTTTGTAATTTGCGTTTCTTTATATACCTTTTTTAAAAAAGAGCTATTTTATAATTAATATGCCATTTTCATTTATGTTCACCCTCTTTATTTTATTTCTTTTTTTAAATTTAAATTTATTTATTTTAGCTGGAGGCTAATTACTTTACAATATTGCATTGGTTTGCCATACATCAACATGAATCTGCCACGGGTATACACGTGTTCCCCATCCTGAACCCCCTCCCACCTCCCTCCCAGTACCATCCCTCTGGGTCATCCCAGTGCACCAGCCCCAAGCATCCTGTATCATACATCGAACCTGGGCTGGCGATTTGTTTCATATATGATATTATACATGTTTCAGAGCCATTCTCCCAAATCATCCCACCCTCTCCCTCTCCCACAGAGTCCAAAAGACTGTTCTATACATCTGTGTCTCTTTTGCTGTCTCGCATACAGTCACCCTCTTTATTTTAAAACTGAAAGAATATAGTTATGTTTTTCTTCAATTCCTTCCCCATTGCATTGACATTTTCTTGATTTTGAATGCAATGACTTATACACGTGTATTAATGCTTGTTATCCATTAAAAATTTAGTGTTAATTGTCCAGCATGATTTGAGTTTTAAAAATGACTTTAATGATAGCTCAAAAAAGGAATAGAGAAACCAAGTACATATTTTCGAAACAGTAGGTTTTATTACCCTCTGATATATTCAGCTTAAGTAACAGGTTAAAGAAAGGACACAAAATGATGACTAGTACTTAATGTCTTTCTCTCAAAACTTTAACACTTTACCATGAGCATTATAAATGACTGTTTTTCCCTTAGAAACTGACTTGCTTTAAAATGATGTATGAAATAATATGTGTTTTGCATGTCCTGGTGTAATGATAAAGGTCATATAGTATCATTTACATAATCTCTAGCCAGAAATGAACTCAGTAATATCCTTGGTATAACATATACATTATCTGAGGTTTAAAACTCTCATTATTCATGAAAGTTAATTTTACAGTGGGTGTGAATGATCTATCTTATGGCTGGTTTTTTGATCATTCTATAAAATAATATGGGGCAAAGCCTGCTCAAATAACAGGAAAACCAGTAAAGAGTGATGCATTTGCCTGACTCTCTGTATACTCGATTGGATCTTGATTGATGGCAATCATTTGTCTTTGTCAAAAAAAAGGAGAAAATTCAGACATTGAAATAGGAGTGCTATCAAACTTTCTACAATGGCAGAAAGATTCTATTAATGTGGCCTTAGAGTATTAACTGCCTCTGTTGGGAAATGATAAAGAATGTTAATTTTTTTCCTTGGGCATATTTAAGTATAAAATACATTATTTTGTCTGCTGTTGGGATTAAAAGAATACTTTTGATTTATGGCAGACTAAAATTGATGAAAGCAAAAAAAAAAAAAGCTTAAAATGTTGAAATATTAAATAGATCCTAATCCTTTTTATTCTTATTCTTCTTCTTTTTCTAGATGAAATAATAAAAATTTAGCATAGTGTCATAACACCTTACTGCTGCATTCCAACTGATATTGGACCTTGAAAGGTTGACTTCAAGGAGGGTTAAAGTAGAAGAAGAGAAAACATAGTTTTAACTGTTTGCCTTCTCTTTGGAATTCCTCTGTCTTCCCAAATATTAGAGCAAGAAAACATTCCAGACAAAATTATTTTTATTTTTAAATTTAAAAAATCACCTCGTTATGATTTAGAAATGGAAAAAGAATGTTAGAGCTGTAATATCATAAGAGATACAATCAGTTAAACAGCATTGTACATCAAGACCAATTCTGACCTTTCTTAATATCTTAGTGATAAATATATATTATTATATAAATATTTTATGTATGTTATGAGGGGTGAATTGGAGAAGGAAATGGCAACCCTCTCTAATTTTCTTGCCTGGGAAATCCCATGGGCAGCAGAGCCTGGTGGGCTACAGTCCACGGAGTTGCAATGAGTCAGACATGACTTAGCAACTGAACAACAAACCATAATGAGGGCTGAATATGCTTTATTGAATTTTGAATATTTGCTTTTTTTAAACTGCATTATTTTAGATTGTTAATTTGGCCATAATTTCAAAGTTATTTTTGAAAATAATTCAAAATGCAAATTATATTCTATATAAGATTTTAAAAAAATTAAATAGCCTTGTGTTTGTACTAATAATGACTTGAAATTTATATAGAATTAAATCAGGCTGTTACATGTTTTTGATCACAGTACCATAGACTCTTCTTTGTCAGAGTGCTTTGGAATATTGAACTGAAGTTTACTGCTTGTTTATCTGTTGATTACTTTGCAATATATAATCATGCTCTCATTTTCTGTGGTGCCAGATTGGAACCAGTAATGCTAGTAACAAGTAACGCTTAGTTGCAAATTATTTGTACCTACCTTTAAAATGTGCTTTAATTTTTTTGAGAAAGATTTGTTTTTTAAGTCTAATGGAAAATGAGCATAAATTTATGTTTTTTGTTTATGAAACTGTATGGTTAGTTGATAATTATGTTCTAATAAATGAAAGGTGATTTTTTTAATACAAATTTTAGCATTTTTAAAATTATAAAAATATTATAGCCATAACATTTAAAAATAATGTCTTTCTATTCCAATTAGAGTGTGTAAATCTCAAATTATATACACTTCAATTAAATTTTTTTGAAACTCTTCATGGAGTTTTCATGCCTTCCTAATGTAAAAATGAAAGCCACTCAGTTGTGTCTGACTCTTTGTGACCCCATGTACTGGGGCCTGCCAGGCTCCTCTGTCCATGGAATTCTCTAGGCAGGTATACTGGAGTGGGTAGCCATTCCCTTCTGCAGGGGATCTTCCCAACCCAGGGGTTGAACCTAGGTCTCCTGTATTGCATGCGGATTCTTTACTGCCTGAGCCATCAGGGAAGCTGAAGAATACGGGAGTAGTAGCCTATCTCTTCTCCAGGGGATCTTCTGACCAGTTTATCTAACTGGAGGTCTCCTGCATTGCAGGCAGATTCTTTACTAGCTGAGTTACTAGGGAAACCCTTCTAATGTTAATTTCATTCTAAATGTTCAGGCAGAAACTATTAAATGCTTGTGTAATATGGGGCAATGAAATGTTGTTTTGTTCAAAATGAATTTATTGGTTGTTTATTGTGAATACTTTTTGATGTGTATTTAATTGCTTAAGTCTAACGTCATTATTATCTGTAAATTAGTTGTTGATTGAGATGAAAATAATTCACATGAAAACAGTAGTATTTTATTTATTGTTTTTGGTGTATTTTGCAACAAAGAATAAAGTTAATGATGTGTGATACTGAAAATGTGCCCCTAGAGTGTAGTGATGATTTCAGAATTTTTAGTGAGTGATAGAATTTCATAGTAATTTACTTTTTCTTTCCTTCTGTAATTTTTTCCAGTTTTATTGAAAAATAATTGACATACAACACTGTGGAAGTTTAAAGCGTAAAGCATGGTGATTTGATTTATATTGTTGTGAAATGATTTCAGCAGGTTCAGCTTTTATGTAGATAAGATAAAAGAAAAAGCAGTTTTCTTCTGTTGAGAAGTCTTAGGATTTCCTCTCTCAACAACTTTCCTATGTATCATACAGCAATGTTAGCTATAGTCATCCTGTTGTACATTATGTTCCTTGAACTTATTTATCTTACAGCTGGATGCTTGTAACTTTGGTCTGCTTGCCTCCAGTTCCTCTTTCCCCTGAGCTCCTCTTCTGGGCACCACAAGCCTGATCTCTTTCTCTATGAATTTGTTGTTGTTCAGTCACTAAGTTGTGTCCAAGTCTTTGTGACCCCGTGGACTGCAGCACACCTGGCTCTTCTGTCCTTCAGTGTCTCCCTTGGTTTGCTCAGATTCATGTCCCTTGTGTCGGTGATGGTACCTAATCATCTCATCCCTTCTTCTTTGCCCTTCATTCTTGCCCAGCATTAGGTTCTTTTTCTCTTTTTGGATTCCACATGTAAGTGAGATGATGCTGTGTTTGTTTTTCTCTGACTGACTCTTATCAGTTAGCACAGTGCCTTCAAGGTCCAACTGTGTTGTTGGAAATGGTAGAATTCCCTCATTTTTAATGGTTGAGTAACGTATCATTGTGTGTGTGTGTGTATGCCATAAATTCTTTATTCATTCATCCATTGATGAACGCTTGAACTATTTTTGTTCCTGGCTATTATAAATAATGTTGTTATGAGCATGGACATACACATATCTTTTGTTTTTGTAATTGCTATTGTTTTTGTTCCCTTTGATATACTCCCAGAAGTGGAATTCCTGGATTGTACTGTAGTTCTGTTCTTAATTTTTTGAGGATCCTCCATGCTATTTTTGATAGTGGCTGTACCAGTTTGCATTCTTACCACAGTGAAGAAGGGTTCCCTTTTCTCCACATCCTAATAATATTTGTTATTTCTTAGCTTTTTGATGGTGACCATTCTAGCAGGTATGAGGTACTATCTCATTGTTGTTTTAATTTACATTTGTTAACTAATAATGAATTTTTGAGCATCTCCTATACATGTTGACCTTTTGTATATCTTCTTTGGAGAAATGACTGGTCAGATCATTTGCCAAGTTTTTAATTGCCTTATTTCTGTTTTTGCTATTGAGTTGTGTGAGTTCTTTATATATGTAGGTTCTTAAGATTTTATCAGATATATCATGTATAAATATTTTAACCCACTCTGTAGGTTTTCTTTTTACTTTGTTGATAGTTTCTTTTGATGTGAAGAAACTTTTTAGTTTGATGTAGTTTTATTTGTTAAAATATTTTGTTGCTTATGCTGTAGATATCATATCCAAAAAAAATATTACCAGGATCTGTGTCAAGGAATTTCATCTTATGGTTTTCTTCTGTTTCTTTTTGATTTCAGGACTTACATTTACGTCATTAACCTGTTTTGAGTTCATTTGTATGAGTGGAGTGTGGTACAGGTCCAGTTGCCATTCTTTCTTTCTTTTCATTTTTTTGGGCTTCCCCTGCATTGGCATCATAGCATCTTAGCCACTGAACATTCAGGGAAGTCCCTCTAGTTTCATTCTTTTACATGTGAATATTCAATTATCCCAGCACTGTTTGTTGAAAAGACTGTCTTTTTAAAATTGCATTTTCTTGATTCTCTTGTCGAATATTAATTGACCATATATGCTTGGATTTGTTTCTGTGTTCTAAATTCTGTTCCATTTGTCTATTTATCTGTTTTTATACAAGCACCATACTGTTTTGATGATTATAGCTTTATAATATAGCTTGAAATAAGGAAATGTCATGCTTCCTATTTTATTCTTCTTTCCCAGGATTTTCAGCTATTTAGAGTCTTTGGAAGTTCCATATAAATTTTAGAGTGATTTTTCTGTTTTTTAAAAAAATACAATTGGAATCTTTATAGGGATTGCATCAAATCTAAGGAGGCTTTTGGTAGTATTGACATTTTAAGAATGTTAGTTCTTCCAAGCCACAAATACCAATATCTTTCCATTCATTTGTCTCTTTTTCAGTTTATTTCATCAGTGTCTTGTGGTTTTCAGCGTAGAGATCTTTTACCCCTTAGTTGAAATTTGTATTAAATATTTTATTATTTTTGATGCTATTGTAAATGGAGTCAGTATATTTATTTTCTAGAAAATTATTAGTGTATAGAAATGCTACTCAATTTTCTATGTTAACTCATTACTGACCAGAATCATATTAATAGGTCTTCTGTTACCCAAATGTTATTGATCCCAGACATTTAATATTCACTTACATAAACAATCTCCAGCAGCAGTCATTAGTTTATGCAGAAATCCCCCAGTCAATAATGTGTTTATTTTGTATCCTACAACTTTATTGAATTCATTGGTTGCGTCATAGTTTTTGATTAAGTCTTTAGGATTTTCTATGTATTATATTGTGTCCCCTGTAAATGGAAACAGATACAGTTTTCCCTTTCCAGTTTAGATTCCTTTTACTGTTTTTCTTGTCTCATTGCTCTAGCTAAGACTTCTTGAATAGGAGTGGTGAGTGTGGGTGCCCCTATCTTCTTCCTGATCTTAGAGGAAAAGGTTTCAACCTTTGACCGTTGAATGTGTTATTAGCTGTAGACTTCTTATATATGGCCTTTATTGGCACCCCACTCCAGTACTCTTGCCTGGAAAATCCCATGGATGGAGGAGCCTGGTAGCCTGCAGTCCATGGGGTCACGAAGACCCAGACACGACTGAGCGACTTCACTTCCACTCTTCACTTTCATGCACTGAAAAAGGAAATGGTGACCCACTCCAGTGTTCTTGCCTTGAGAATCCCAGGGACGGGGGAGCCTGGTGGGCTGCCATCTGTGGGGTCACACAGAGTTGGACATGACTGAAGCGACTTAGTAGCAGTAGCATTATGTTGAGATCTGTTTCTTAGTGCTTAAATTTTTAAGAATTTTTGTCATGGATTTTCAGTTTATCAAAAAGTTTTTATTCATCTATTGAGATGATAAATTTTTTTCTTTTACTTTCATTCTGTTAATATAATGTATCACATGGATTGATTTGCATATATTAAAAGCATCCTTGCATCCCAGTGATGAATTTCACTTGATTATTATAATGAATGATCATTTAAGTGTGCTGCTGAATTGAGTTTGGTAGTATTTTATTGAGAGGCTTTGCATCTATGCATCAGGGATATTGCCTTTCGTTTCTTTTCTATTAGCCTGTCTTCTCTTTTCCTTTTCTGATACTGGTGCAAGTATAAAGCTGGCCTCATAGTGCATTTACAAGTGTTCTTTCTTCTTTCATTTTTTGGGAAGAGTTTAAGGATTGGCATTAATTCTCTGTAAATGTTTGTTTAATTTACCAGTGAAGCAGTCTGGTCCTGGGGTTTTCATCGTTGGGGGATATTTTATTACTGATTCAATTGCCTAACTAGTAATTGGACTATTAATATTTTCTGTTTCCTTTCAATTTAGTCTTGGTAAGTTGTCTCTTGTAAGTTGCATATTTCTAAGAGTATTTCTTCTAGGTTGACCATTTTATTAGTGTGTAATTGTTTATAGTAGCTTCTTGTGACCCATTGAATTTCTATGGTGTCTGTTATAATGTCTCCTTTTTCCTTTATAATTTTGCTGATTTTGGTCTCTCTTTTTCCCTTGGTAAGAATTTGTCAGTTTCATTTATCTTTTCAAAGAACCAACTCTTAGTTTAATCTTTTCTATTTTTTTCCTCTGTTGCATTTATTTTGTTCAAATTATTTTCATTTTTCTAATAACTTTGGGTTCAGTTTGTTCTCTTTCTAGTTTCTAAAAGTGTGAGAGTTAGGCTTTTCTTCTCAACTTAGGTGTTTATTGCTCTGAACTTCCCTCTTACATATGCTTTTGTTACATCCTAAATGTTCCTAGTATGTGATTTCCATTTCAATTTTCTCAAGAAAATTTTTTATTTCCCTTTTAATTTTTTCTTTGATCCATTAGTTGTTTAGGAGGGTCTGGTTTAATTTCCATGTATTTGTGAATTTTCTCGTTCTTAATTAATTTTTAATGTGTTTATTTATTTTAATTGGAGGCTAATTACTTTACAATATTATATTGGTTTTGCCATACATCAACATGAATCCGCCCCATCCTGAACCCCCCTCCCAACTCCCTTCCCACACCATCCAGTTCTTCTCTTGTTATTGATTTCTACTTTGATGTCATTTTGTCAAATAAGATATGTAGTAGTATTTCAGTCTTCTTCAGCTTGTTGACTTGATTTTTCACATAGCATATGGTCTGTCCTAGAAAATGTCCCTTTGCTTTTAAGAATGTATATTCTATTGTTTTCAGAGGTAGAATGCTCTATTTATATCTGTTAGGTATATTTGGTCTGTGCAAATCCACTGTTTTCTCACTGATTATTTTCCTGAATGATCTACCCATTGTTGATAGTGGGGTATTAGGATCCCAACTATTATATTATCCATCAGTTTTTGTTTTATGTGTTTAGGTGCTACAATGTAGGACACTTAAATATTCATAGTTGTTATAATCTTGATGTCTTGCCCCCTTTATCATTATACAATGACCTTCCTTATCTCTTTGTACCATTTATAGTTTAAAGTCTATTCTGTGTGATATTAGTGCAGCCATGTCTGCTTTATTTGGTCACCATTTGCTTGAAACGTCTCTGCCATCCCTTTACTAATCTCAGTCTATGTGTTCTAGGCTAATGTGAGTCTCTTGTAGGAATCCTGCTGTTGGATCTGTTGTTTTGTCCATTCAGCTATTTTGTTTTTTAATTGAGAATTTAATGTCTTTATTTTTAAAGTAATTATTGATAGGTAAGGACTTATTGATTGTTTTCTGATATTCTTGTAGGTTTGTTTTTTCTTGTTTCTTAGGCTCCTTTCTCTTTTTCTGTTGTGGTCTCTTTTTGTGTCAGTCCACCTTGACTTTTTATTTTTTGGCCACACCATAGGGCATGTGAGGTCTTAGTTCTCCAGCCTGGATCAAACCTTTGCCCCCTGCAGTGGAAGCCTGGAGTCTTAACCACAGGACCACCAGGGAAGTCTCCCTGCATTAACTTTTTTCTTGTGTTCTTCTGTATTATTATTATAGAATTTTCCCTTGTAACTAGGAGGCTTAGATGAAATAAAACTTATAACACCTAATTTTTAACTGATAACAACTTAACTTCAGTTGAGTTTGTAAACTTTATTCTCCTCCCCTTCACATTCCAGGTTATTGCTATTAGAATGAACATGTCTTTAATATTGTTACTAATAACAGGTTATTGCAGTTCTGGTTATTTTTACATTTTCTGTGTGTGTGTGACTTTTAAACAAGAATTGTAATTATGCACCACTATTACATAGTGCAGAATCTAACTGTAACTATGCATTTATACCAGTGAGATTCATACTTCTTTTTTAATGTTTTATGATGGTAATTAGCATTCTTTTACTTCCACTCAACGAACTCATGTGTCTGATGGTAATGAACTCAGCTTTTATTTGTACTGGAAAGCATTATTCTTTCCTTGGCAAGGACAGCTTTGTTGATTATAGATTTCTAATTGCCTGTTATTTTCTTTCAATACTTCTAATATATCATTTAATTCTTTACTAGCCTGAAAAGTTTCTGTTGAGAATTGTATCATTAGTCTTATAGGGGTTCCCTTGTACATAACTTCTCTCTGTTCATCAACTTTTTTCTTCATTTTTTGTGTGTTCTTGTGTCCCTCTATTGGGGTTCAGTCTGTTATGGGTGCTTTGGGTCTCAGGTGTCTGGATGGACATTTCTCTCCCGAGATTCTGGAATTTTTTAACGATTATTGCTTTAAATATACCTTGTGTTCCTTTCTCTTTCTCTTTTCCTTCTAGAATTCTTGCAATTCCAGTTTTTTATTTTTTTTTACTGTGTTCTGTAACTTCTGTAGACTTCCTCTACTTTTTTTTCATTCTTTTTGTTTTTGCTTTTCTAGGTAATTTCCAGTTTGATATCCTCCATGACTTTGATTCTTTAATTTGCATGGTTGAGACAAATTTTGAAACTCTACTGAGTTTTGAAGCACAGTTATTGTGATTATAAAAGAAAACTCTAGGATTTCCTTTCAAAAAAAATGTTATTTCCTTGTTGAGGTCAGTGTTTATTTGTCTGTATCTTCTTATATGGGCTTTCTTGGTGGCTCAGTGGTGAAGAATCCACCTGCCAGTACAGGAGACACAAGTTCATTCCCTGGGTCAAGAAGTTCTGCTGGAGAAGGAAATGCCATCCTGCTCCAGTGTTCTTGCTTTGGGAATCCCATGGACAGAGAGGAGCCTGGTGATGTACAGTCTATGGGTCAGAAAGAGTCGGACACGACTGAGTGACTGAACAACAGCAACCTTTCTTACACGGTAAATCCCCTACATACGAATGAGTTCCATTCCAAGAGCATGTTCATAAGTCTAATTTCTTTATAAGTTCAGCAAACTTAGCCTAGGTACCCAACTGACACAATTGGCTATGTAGTACTGCAGTAAGTATTTGATACTTTTAACACAAATAATATGTTCATATTAAAAAAAAACACAACAAAGAAAACGTTTTAACCTTACAATACGGAACCTTGAAAAGTACAGTTGTACAGTGCAGCAGCCGACGTATGGGGGCCGGCTTGCACATTCGTGTCTTTGAAAGTTTGCAGCGTGGAGTTTCATGTGGTAGGGGCTTACTCTGATGCCTTAAGCTTCTTTAAAAGGATTACTCTGAATTTCTTTTCCAGAAGTTCATAGTTTTTCATTTCTTTAGGTTCAGTTATTGGAACACTATTATTTTCTTTGCTTGTGTAAAGTTCCCTGATTTTTCTGTGATTGTTGATTCCTTGGCTTGTAACTGCATGCTTGAGTAACTGGGCTCCTCTTCCAGACTTTAAATGTTTACTTTTGCAGAGATAGATCTTCACCTGTCAGCTCAGTTTGGGTATCTGCATGTGATATCCTTAGCCAGGTGGGGCCTGCTCCTAATGATCTTTTTTTGGGTGAGGCAAGTGAGCTCAGTGGACAGGGATGGATATGCATGCCACTGACTGAGAACAGTTGAGAAGGTCTTCTCTCTTGGTTCCTTACCCATGTGAGGCTAGAGAATGGGCCCTGCAGTTCCCTGTATTCTCTGCGTAGGCTTCTGGACAGTCAGAACTAGGTACAATGTGCTAAGTCACTTCAGTCGTGTCTGACTCTTTGCGACCCTTTGAACCATAGCCTTCTAGGCTCCTTTGTCCAGGGGATTCTACAGGCAAGAATACCAGAGTGGGTTGCCATTTCCTCCCCCAGGGGATCCTCCCAACCCAGGGATCAAACTCACTCCTCCGGAGTCTGATGCATTGGCAGGTAGGTTCTTTACCACTAGCGCTACCTGCGAAGCTCCTGGGTACAATAGTCAGTAGTAAATGGGACTTTCAGTTCGCTTTCCTGCCTTGGTCATGCCGCAGTGTGGGCCACACAGCTTCTAGGTGCTCTCACCAGCCCTTCTGTGCCGGGAAGACAGACTCTACCTGGGCAGGCTGTGATTCAGGTCCTTGCCTGGATGTGGGCATACTGGGCTTGACAGCTGGCAAAACTCCTTGTTTGAGGATCCACATCTGGCAGATCTGCACCCTTCCGAGTCCCCTGGTCTGAGTGTACCCCTGACTCAGTTCTGCAGGTGAGCGCGGCTGCTGTTTGGCATTAGCTCCTTGGGAGCAGCAGGCATGAGCTTGGCATGCCGTGGTCCTTGTGCTGGTAGTTAACCTGCTCCTCCTCACCTCGCTGTTGCAGTCAGATTCCCCTGCAGTCTTTTCTTGGATTGAGATGAGAGGAGGGCCTCCTGTAAAGCAGCCCACATAGTGAGTGAGGGCCAGTTGTCCCCACAGCCCTGGGTTCTCCGTTCCTTGGAGGAGTTTGGAGATCCCTCCACAGGGTGCTCAGTAGCCTGGAGCGGGTGCAGAGCCACCAGCATGTCCCTGCTGCTCCTACCGTCTAGTGAAACCTGTCTTCCCTGTTGGGTGGGGAGTGCTTCAGCCTCAGTGCTGTGTTTATGGTTCTCTCAGTGGTGAATGAAATAAGAAACATGGAAAAAAAAAAAAAAAGTTCATTTGTGCCAGGCTCCCAGCCCAAGAGAGACACTGATTTGGCATGGGTGTTTTTTAAAGTTTTCCAGATAAATCTAATAACGATCAGGTAAGACTGGGCACCACTGAATGTTTTTATCTCTTTCTGTGGAGTCCAAAGTAGTTTGTGATCATTAGGGTGGGTTTTTAAGTTAGATTAAGATTCTGAGCAGATCTGTATATAGTATTTTACAAGTAATATTATATAAAAAACTGCTGATTTTGTGTTAGTATCCAAAAGTGGTATGTTTTTTGTTGTTGTTATTTTGCATAAAATGTAATTGTGGACAGTCTCTTGAAAAACTTTAAAGCTTTGACTTTTCAAATTCCCTAGTCACTTGTCAAAAGGAATAGCTCACATGTGGTCATTGTCTACACTCTGGTCAATTGTGTGGCTTATGTCTACCAGTAACTTTGCTGGGAGGAAACCTCAGAAGGTAAGAGTGGGAAGAATAAGTACCCATTGAGTTTGAAAAGCTCTCCTGAATATTTTCATCTTTCCCCTGTTTGACATGACACCCTATACTCACTGTTTCCCACACCCCATAATTATTTTAAAGCAGTAAATTTGTACATGTTTCAGTTTATAACTTCCAATATTCTATTTTCTGGAGCTCTTATAATTAAGTAGTAAAAAATCAGTCTAATAAAAATGCAGTGTTTCTTATAGAAAAATAATTCAGGATCATTTGTTTGAGCTTTCTGTATTCCTTCTTACTTACTTACTAATTACTTATAGAAGTGCCACAATCCTGGCAGATTCATCTTTAGGAATATGTGTATTTCCAGAGGATACGTATCTAGAGGTGAAATTTCTATGTCAAAAAGTATTATATGCACTAAAAATTTCATTAAAGATTGTCAGCACACCACCTCCTTGTGGTGCTAGGCAAACGCTGCCAGGCAGGATATATTGGTAATTGATCTCCAGCAGGAGCTTTCTGCTCTTACTGATCATTATCATTTCTAGCTAGGACACTGCCCTCCTTTTAACCCAAGAGTCCGTACCTTTTTTTACCAAAAGTGTGCAATTCTGCAGCCTGCTGCCATGATGAAGTAGTGGTAGGAGAGATGTGAAATCAGCCTACAGATTGTCTTAGGTTACCACCATCTCTCGGAGAAGACAATGGCACCCCACTCCAGTACTTTTGCCTGGAAAATCGCATGGACGGAGGAGCTTGGAGGGCTGCAGTTCATGGGGTTGCTAAGAGTCTGACATGACCGAGTGGCTTCATTTTCGCTTTTCACTTTCATGCATTGGAGAAGGAAATGGCAACCCACTCCAGTGTTCTTGCCTAGAGAATCCCAGGGATGGCGGAGCATGGTGGGCTGCCGTCTATGGGGTCACACAGAGTCTGACATGACTGAAGTGACTTAGCAGCAGCAGCAGCCGCTACCATCTCTACCCTCTGCTTGTGTCTCTTGCCTGAGACTGGAACTCTCCTTGTTTCTTCTTCAGAGGGCTTCTCGTCCGTGTACATCTGCATTTGATCCTGTCAGCTTTCCTTGTTTGGGTAATTTCTGATTTCTTCTGTATTGGTTATATATTTATTTTCATGTTCTAAGTCTCAAGCACCTTTCTTTAGCTTAACTATTCATTACTGTGACCATCCCATTATAAAACCAGGTCAGCTTATGACCTCACCCCTCATCTTCAGTGTCTTTTTACCCATGGCATTCATCAGATTGAAGAAAAATTAGATGCTCCCACTTTTTTCCCAGTATGCTTACAAAAGTTTCATTTACCTTACTTTGTTTATACTATGTCCTATTGTCTTGGAGGGCAAGGGAAAGAAAAAGTTAGTCCCAGGGTTCCTGGGTTTCATCTAGGGGTGTTTATCTATATGCTAGACTCCCTTTTAATGGATCAAAGAGATGCAGCATTTCCCTCAGTAAAAGCTAAGACTTATTACCACTGCACAATTAGACATATTTTATTGCTTTCTGCCCTCCCTGCTCCCAAGAGAAATATATAATAATAAGGAAGTAAAATAATTAATTCCAGGAATTTCCTTGCCATTAAACAGTATACTTTAAGATTTTAAGGAACAGAAAGTATAAGATTTTGAGCATTCACATAGAGAGGTATGTGCAGTGCCCTAAGAGTAGAATATATATATTTTTATGTGTAATAACAAAATAATATTTTGAGGATGATAGAGCCTTACAGATTATTCAATTCAACCTGTTTATTTTATAGAAGAGGAGACTGAGGCCCAAATAGAATAAACAGGTTTGCTCTGGATCCAACAGCTAAATCATTTTGAAGTTAGAACTAGAATCTAGATATTGTTTCTTTCCATCTGGTACTGGTTTTTTTTTTTTTACACACCATCTTGCTTTTATAGTAGTATTACAGAGTGATAGAAAGAATCTGCCTCCAATGCAGGAGACCCAGGTTCGATCCCTGGGTCATGATCATTCCCTGGAGGAGGGAATGGCTATCCACTCCAATATTTTTGCTGGGGAGTCCATGGATTTACAAAGGGTCTGACGGGACTGAGTGACTAACACTTTCACTCTCACAGAGTGACCTAATTAAATTGGTTTTAAACATATGTATGAAAACCATCAGAATATGTAAAATTTGTTAAGGAAGTAAGAAAGAAGTAATTAGAAAGCCCACAGTTTTTCAAAAGTGAATTTGAAGAAGTTTAAAAAATAGTAATTTTAATGATTGAAGAGGTCGAGGTATAAGAAGAGCTTTTAAATCACCGTAAAGTACCATCTTTTAAAGCTCTTCTCTCTGTTTGGAGCCTGCAATAATTTCTGTTTTCATGCGGTGTTTTTTCAGTCTCTTTTTACTGAGAGTTGTTGTTCCTTAAAATTTATTTGCCTTTTGCTTCCTTTATTAGATAGTGAAAGTGAATTTGCTCAGTCGTGTCCAACTCTTTGCGACCCTGTGGACTGTAGTCTGCCAGGCTCCTCTGTCCACGGGATTCTCCAGGCAGGAATACTGGAGTGGGTTGCCATTTCCTTCTCCAGAGGATCTTCCTGACCCAGGGATCGAACCCGTCTTCTGCATTGCAGGCAGATGTTTTACCCTCTGAGCCACCAGGGAAGCCCTTTTATTAGATAGTATTTTTCCACAAAGTAGGGGAGAAAGTTGGAGGAGAAGGAAGAAATACATAAGAGGTTGCTTTGGGGTAGCTTTAATAAACTACAGAATAAAATTAAATTCCGTTAAAGAAAAAGCAAAACAAATTCATGTTGTGTTAAAAAAAAAACAACAAAAAACTGTCTCAGTTACTTTCTTTAAGTCCCATGTAATTTTTTTACATTAATGAAAACCTGACTTTTTAATGTAGACAGCTCAAACATATGTGAGTATGTCTTAGCAAACTGCCTTTCGCATAAGGGACATACAGTAAGGGTTTTACAGCTAACTTAGGAGCTGTATGTGTTTGTAGTGGGCCACATGTTATCCAGTGTGTGTTATATTGTATAAAATTGAGCTTCCCTTGAAACCTGTAGGCCATTTTTATCTTGATTTTGAGAGGAGATGATTTAACTTTGAGTATATAAAATTTACTTTAGGTTTAGGAAGGAATGAATAGGATAAAGAAATCACATATTTATCTTCTTGGTGGACGTTTTTAAAGTGTGTACCAGAAGCATTGTGGTAGAATCTGAGTATTCATATGTAATGAGAAAAAATGACAGACTCTGCCCTCTTAGAGCCTGAAGATATTGCAGGTAGGTGTACATGTAATTGGTTACAGACTACTGTTACAATTCTAAGAAACACAGTTCCATTTGAATATGTATGTCAATAAGAAATAGACTCATTGAAAGTGTTAAAAAATACAGAATTTGCAGTATGAACACACTCAAATATAAACATGTGAATTCTTGTGTTAAGCTTATAAAAATATCTTACACTTAGGAATAAGTGTTGGTTATATGCCTTCATTGTGAGATTCTGAAGGTTCAGCAACTTTTTTCTAAGTAATTTGGAGTTAAACAGGTGTTAAGCTTTTCTGTACTTGATAAAGATCTATTTCATTCCCCTTGAGAATGATTCAAATCTTCCTGGAGAGGGAAAAAAGTCACATCAGCTTCCAGTTGTCAAAATTCAGTTTTAAAAAACTCAAGTCTTTTTCCCAGTGGGTTTCCAGATTGAAAAACATATGGACTCTATCTTCTGAGTAAAAAACTTTCATTTTCCTTTTGAATTACCTTTAAGACTTCACCCTGATATGAGAAGTATAAAATGAAACCATAAGGTATTTAAACAAAATCTACCTTTCTGTGATTTTTTTTTTCTTTGTCAACTTGGATTGATAATTTTGTTAAATTTAGAAATAAAGCTTTCTCTTTTAAAATGCAGTATATTTTGTTACAGGTACCATTGCATTTATTTTTACAGGAGATGAAAACATATAGGTTATTCTTGGTGTTAGTTGCTAATATGATTATTTTATTGATTTTAGTGGATTTTAAGTAGATACTTGTCTTTTCATTCAAACTCCTAGCTTAGGATATAGATCATGTTTGCTGTGAATTTACTACATGGTTGAAGTAGATACTATTTTTAACAGTTCTGTGACCAAAGGAAATGCTATAGCAGACTAGGAGGCCCTGCTCCATATTTGCAGTAAAACAATAAGCTGAATAGGCAATAAAAGAAGTGTGATCAGCATATCTCATTGCTATTTGAGGAGAGTTGGACTGAAAAAAATTAATCTGTTGTTGAAAAGATGCAACTCATATCTTTTATAGAAATCTATTTTAAATTTAAGTTTATAGCTTTTATATTTTATCTTTTTTTTTAATTAGTCACTTTCCCAAATATTGGGAGTTGAAAGGGAAGAGCTGGAACTTGAATAACTTAATTTTCCTATTTCCTAGTGAAAATAAGATTATTGGAGTCTTTTCAACCATTTGGAACATTTCTACCTTTCATTTTATTTTTGTTAGCATGCATCCTCCTTTACTGAAAAATGTGGCAAGATGTTTTTTTAGGATAGTCATTTAGATTGACACGTATAAAAATGATTAGGGATTAGAGTCTTTGCTTCCTTTTTTTCCCCATGCTATATCTGTAGTCCAGCATGAATAACCAAATGAATGAAGTAGTATAATGAAAAATAAAGTTTTAACTATGATAATTTGCCAAGGCTGATTATATGGGCATAAAGGCAAGAATATAAACTCTCAGTGCAGAATCTTCTAACAGATCTATTACATTCTATTTTATATTTTTTGTTTTATATTTATTTATTTTTAATGTCCCAGTGTTTATTCTAGAATTGTAAGGATAGTGAAATATTACAAAATGTGTTAATGTGATAACTCACAACATTACTAGTCAAACGTTCATTTAATAATCCTTTTCTCATGTGTCTGAAATATTTTATTGTAATAATATGCTGTACTAAATTATTTTATATCCTGAGTTTCAGAAATTTCTATTGTTTCATTGTTTTGTCTGTTACTATGTCAGTGCATCATTTGTTCTAATATATAAGACGAGTTTAGTCGCTGTAGTAAAGAACTTTTAGAACAAAACGTATATGTAACCTATATATATATATATATATATATATAACCAAATATAACCTGTATATATATAGGTTATATATAGGTTCAATGGAGATATATATATATGTGTGTGTGTGTATATATATGTTCAACGGATATATATATAGGTTCAATGAGTGTATAATACATATATATATAACATATTTATATATAAATATATATTTATATATATAGGTTATACATAGGTTCAATGGATATCAGTTCAGTTCAATTCAGTTCAGTCGCTCAGTCGTGTCCGACTCTTTGCGACCCCATGATTACGTTCAATGGATAAAAGCTCTGACACAAACGTTAAGTTGTCCAGTTTGGTTTTATTTATATATACATGTATATATATGTATTTTATTTATATATATAACCAAATATAACCTATATATATCAGTTCAGTTCAGTCACTCAGTTGTGTCCGACTCTTTGTGACCCCATGAATCGCAGCACGCCTGGCCTCCCTGTCCATCACCAACTCCCGGAGTTCACTCAGACTCACGTCCATCGAGTCAGTGATGCCATCCAGCCGTCTCATCCTCTGTCATCCCCTTCTCCTCCTGCCCCCAATCCCTCCCAGCGTCAGAGTCTTTTCCAATGAGTCAACTCTTCGCATGAGGTGGCCAAAGTACTGGAGTTTTCAGCTTTAGCATCATTCCTTCCAAAGAAATCCCAGGGCTGATCTCCTTCAGAATGGACCGGTTGGATCTCCTTGCAGTCCAAGGGACTCTCAAGAGTTTTTCTCCAACACCACAGTTCAAACGCATCAATTCTTTGGCACTCAGCCTTCTTCACAGTCCAACTCTCACATCCCAAACTGGACAACTTACTGCTTGTGTCAGAGCTTTTATATACATTCACTAGGGATATATATATATATATATATATTTTTTTCCACTGGATAAAAGCTCTGACACAAGCAGTAAGCTGCCCAGTTTGGTAGTGCTGTTAGTCAGAATTAACTTTTTTCAATTTGTAGCCTGTCTTCCCAGTTTGCATTAATAACATAATTATATAGGATTCAGTGTTTTATTATTAAAGCTTGTTTAATTCTTTGTGAGATTTTTTTTTGGAGACAGTCCATCTTATAGGATAAAATGGTTAGATGACATCACCGACACGAACAACTAGTTTGAGTCGAGTCTGGGAGTTGGTGATGAACAGGGAAGCCTGGTGTGCTGCAGTCTATGGGGTTGCAAAGAGTCGTACACGACTGAGTGACAGAACTGATCGTTTAGTTTTTGAAATTAATATAGAGAGTAATGTCATTTATTGGAGCCGTTTCAGCTCCTATTAATGAATTTTTAAGTACCATTTTCTCTTTATCTTTCTTTTCCTGTTTAAAGTTGAATATTGTTACTTTCATATCAATATTTGAAATATAACCCCTAGTTAACAAACTTGCAGCACAGTCACTAACATTTGTGCCCATGAAGATTAATGGATTGGGTCATGAATGAACTCTTAGATGTCTAGTCAGTTTTTGTGATTTTGACCTTTTGTCTTTACACAATATACTTATCCATGCCTAGAGTGTTCTACTCATATGTCCAGGTCTAGTAAAATCTCCTTATATTGCAAAATTCTATGACATTTATATAGTAATTATTTGGTGGGACTACTTGTATTCATGGCATAGCATTTTTCCCACAAATGTTTATAATGTACAGTGTACAGTATAGAATATAAATGGCTTCTTTGCTACCCTTGAAGAAACTTTGAAAGATTAGTTTCTACTTGCCGATTTTCTCTTCTTCCATTTCTCTCTCGAACTCACTTCACTCAGGCTTTTGCTTCCTCATTCTGTGGAAGCTGTACTTTTAGGAGTCACCAGTGATATCCATGTTGCTGAGTCACAGAGTTAATTTTTAACTTTCATCTTCCTTGACTTATGAATACTCCTTGATATGGCTGATAACTGCCTCCTTGAAGTACTTGTCTTTTGGTGTCTGGAACACCATATTCTTCAGGTTTTCCTCCTAGAAATAGCTGCTACTGAAGATTCCTGTATGTTTCTCATCTCTTTAACCTCTTTATTATTGGGATTACTCAGGCCTTCGTTGTTGGAGTACTGCTTTTTCCTTCTTTGGCTCTATGTACTTCAAGATTTTAGTCCATCCCCATCTGTATTATGTAAACATGAAAAATCAGTGACTCCCAAAATATATACCCTGACACCTCCTTTGAAATCCACACTCATATAGTCAGTTGTCTGCTCATCATCTCTGTTTGGATATCTATACTGCTTCTGTGATACAAGGTGCTTTAAAAAAGAAATCCCAGAATCTCATTCAGTGGCTGACCATAATAGAACTTTATTTAGTTTCTTATGTAAAGTACATACAAGTTAGATGTTTCTGATGGGTGATTTATTTCGTCTTATAGCCGCATTATCTTTAGTTCTTGGTTTCTAAGATCGCCAAATCCATCTATTTCAAACCAGTAGAAGTTGCATGGATGATTGTGTATAGAAACATTTCGTAGCTAAGTTTGGAAGTGACTCTTACCACTTCTGCTCAGATTTCACTGGCTAGAGCTCAGTCATAGTAATTATGGTCATATGACCATAATTAATTGCAAAGAAGATTGGGGAAAGTGGTCTAGCTGTATGCCTAGACAGAAGAGAAAAATTTGTTTGGTGAAGAGTTAATCCTTTTCTAATAGGCACATCAGACATAAAATGTTTAAATCCGAATTCTTGACCTTCTTTATTAAAACCTATCCTTGGGAATTCCCGTGGTTAGGACTCCTTGCTTCCACTGGAGGGAGCATGGATTTGATCCTTGGTAAGAGAATCAAGATCCCACAAGCCATGCAGCCAAAGGAAAAAAAAAAGAATTGCTAAAATCTATTCTCACATTCTCTTCCATCTTTGTTAATGTCTATTCTTTTCCTCTAGTTTCTCAGATAAAAAGTTATGGCCTCCTCTCCTCTCATACCCCATATATGATTAGTCATTGTTTCCTTTTGATGACTGAGCCTTCAAAATGTGTCCAGAATTCAATGACTATTTACCATTTCTACTGTTCCCATTTGTTCCCTGACACCCGCATCTTCTGTATTATTGCAGAGTCTACAAACAGGAGTTCCTGCTTCTATAATCACCTTCCCACTCATACTGATGATGTTTCCGCAGCCAGAGTGAAACTCGGCAAATCATGTTACTTCCCTGCCTAAAGTATTCTAATGTGCTCTCCATCCTCTTGGTAACTGGTCTCTGCTTATACTAAGACTCTTCATCCATTCGAAATGGCCTCCCTGCATTTCGTGGTTTCAGGTTACTTCCGGGCCCTTGAATTTACTGTTGTCGTTGCCTGAAATTTTCTTCCATGTGCATAACTGGTACTTTCCCCTCCTTCAGGTAGGTAACTGTACTCAAGTGTTACTTTCTCTTGGAATCCCAAGTGTTCCTTTCTCTTGGAATCCTTCCCTGCTCATCCTGTGTAGGGTGTATACATGTCCCCTACTCTTTTCTCGGTATTTTCTCTTCCTCTTCCGTGTTTCATTTTTCCTAGGGCACTTCCTCTTCTCTGTGGGAGGTATGGCTAGCTGATAATCTTGGTTTCATGCTGTTTCTCCGTGTGTAGATTGTTACTGGGAAATGACTGTCCAACGCATGACCACATTGCTCCGTGTGGAGTCATATGATTTGGTAAGATCTGTGGGATGTAAATAGAGCATGTGTATGTCATTTCTGGGCTGGGTTGCTGTAGCACCCACTAGACCATTCCTATGCTCTTTTCCGATCTTGTGTCTTGGCTTCAGGACTTTGATCTCTACTTTAGTTCTAGGCCTCTTTCACACCATGTAACATTAATTAGCCTTGTACATCATATGCTTTGGAATCCACTTTATTTTGAACAGTCTTCCATGTATGCTTGAACTTTCTATCATGTGTTATTCATTTATTCACTACATTGTATCTCAGAGAATTTTAAACCAACTTCAGTAATGCATTAATAAACTAAAATCAGAAAAATAGGAAATTTAAAATTACTGTTGAAGACCCTCATCTTGTTTAAATTATTTTCATAATATCTTTATATATCACTGATCCTGTTTGTGACACCAGTTGTCTTGCTGTTCGCACCATTTCCTGAACCCAGGGTAGGCAAGGCACGAGCTAAAAGGCTGGAAGGAGACATGATGAGCCTTAGGAAATGCAGACATGTTTATTCTGTCCTGGCTGACAAAGCAGTCATAACATAACGTAGCACAACACATCCTCTCTCCTGGCTGGCCCAGCAGCCATAACAACAGACACACTGTATTCTCTCCTCTCGTGGGTGACCCAAGGAACGCAGCCGTGAAATGCCACCGCTCTCTTAGGTGGAGCTTGTGCTTTGAGTTCCTGCACGAAGTAGCTCTGACCAAGTGAGCACCTTGCGACGTGCATGCGCAGTGCTGCACTTGATGTCAGCTGTTACATGATCACTGTTTACAAAACGTGGCACCAGAGAACCTGAACTCGCCATCTTGGCCAGTTTGCTCTCTTCCCATGCCTTGTGTCCTGATTTTAGATGATTCTTCCCTCTAACCTAATTTTTTATATATTTGTTCCTGGCATCATAATGACTACTTAAAACTCTTTCAGTATTTCCCCATTGCTACAGGATAAAACCCAAACTCCTTAGCATGGCATGCCTGGTGTCAGGAAGAGATTGTTTATCTAAAAGGTGTTCGAGTAGTTGGTTAAAGAGACAAACCAATATGAAAGGGTGAAGCCTTTAATCACTGCAGTAGTATGAAAGTTGAAAACTGTAGGACTCCTTCTGAAAAATTATATTTCTTCTCTGAAACTTTGACCCAGGGGCCTGTCAGCAGGTTCAGAACAGATCAGCATAGTTTCATGTAGAAATTGGGGTGGTCTCACTATTGAGGGAGCCCTGAACAAAAGACTCCAGCGGTTTTGTGGACCCTGAGTTTGGAAGAAGGCAAAGGGTATGGCTCCAGTTGACTGAATGAAAGTGTGGGCAAGTGTCCTCAAGATTTCCCTCTTCTCCTCTTTTAAACGTGCATGGTCATGCTGTGTCCACGTCTTTGTGACCCCATGGACTGTAGCCCGCCAGGCTCCTCTGTCCATGGAATGTTCCAGGCAAGAATACTGGAGTGGGTAGCCATTTCTGTCTCCAGGGGATCTTCCCAACCCAGGGATTGAACCTGTGTCTCTTTCTTCTCCTGCATTGTCAGGCAAATTCTTTTTCACTGCACTATCTGGGAAGCCCCCTCTGGTTAAAAAACCCTCTCCAAAGGTACACGAAGAGGACCAACAGTCAAAGCTTCAGATAAAGAAACCTAGGGATGAGGCTGGGGGGTCTGGGGTGCAAGCATGCCCAGGGCGTGAGTGGCAGTGGAGTCCGAGTTCCTGGCCACTGCTGTGTTCAGAGACTGCAGTGTACTGGCTACACACCAAGCCTGGTTTGAGTGGGGGAGGGTAGCTTTCCCTAAAAGTGCTTGGAGGGTTAAAGCCTTTGCAATTGTTTATAGTTAATCTGGAAAAAAACAATTCACGCATATTCCAGGAGTCAGACTCCTCAGATCATTCTCCGTGATCTGACTTCTGCCTGTTTTCTGTAGTCTGTTCATTGGCCACTTCTTGCCTTAGACTCTCCAAAAGTTCTGAGACACTTAACTTGGGCATATATCCAATTGTTTCTTACTTATTTGGCTTTGCTAGTGCTTCTCCTTCTGAGTGAATGCTTTTCCTTCTTCTGGTTAGCATCTGTTAACTCTTAGTCCCAATTTACATCTTATGGCCTTCCAGGTTGCTTTCTGTTACTTTGGAAAATGCCTCTCCATTGTGTTCTCAAAGGACTTTTTGTGTATATTAAAATTGTCTCTTCATATATCCGTTTCCTCCATTGGACTGTGAGGTCCTTGAGGATAATGACTCTGTCACCAAAGGACTCCTTAAGTCTCCGGTGCCTGGTATAGATCCTTGAGCATCATTGGTGCTTAATAAGTGTTTGTTGATTAAATAGATGAATGAATGAGTGAAATACAAGCTGGTTAGTTTTTCATCTCTAGTCCTTTACAACCAGGCGAGAACCTTTGTTTTTTACTTAATTTCCTACTGGAACCAACCAAATGAAATTACTTAATTTTCGGACCTCTATACATTGCTTATGTTCTCTTAAAAGCCTACAATGCCATCTTCTTCCTAGTGTATCAACTGAAACTTGACCCCTTCTTAAAGGTCTTTCTCAAAAATCTCTTACTCCTTCAAGTGTTTCCTGATCCCTTTAAAACATGTGTGATCACTTACTCCTTTTTCTGAATTTCCGAAGCTCTGGATTTTTACTTTTCTTACTGCATGAATCTTATGCCATGTAATTCTTTGCTTCTTTTATCCTATTTATTAGATTGTAAATGCCTTGAGATTAGAGATCCTGTGTTTCTCATATCAGTATCCCTTACAGCACCTCAGTCAGTGCTTTCCAAATAGTAGTGGACACTCAGAAAAAAAATGTTTGTAAATGAATATAATTAAGCCAAAGCAGAACTAGTTATTGAGAGCCAGAAAAAATATGAAATGCAGTAAAGAAAAGGAGGAAAATAAATCACTTCCGAATGTGAATAATTGCTTCAAAATTGAAAGTACTAGAAAGTTTCTAGGGGATGGCAGCAACTATTGAAAGAACCGGCTTCCAACTGTCTTAAAAACCTGGAAGTGTAACCTAATAAGCCCGTTCTCCCCTGTGGATAAGGAGCATATACTTTTGCTAATTTATCTAGGTTGCAAAGAATGGTATATATATTTTCTATTTTATGCTAGGTAAAATCTGTTACTTGCTTTTCCCAGTATTTCCAGCACATTACAGCACCCTGAGCGTTTTGGATTAAAGGCAGCAAGTGTTGGATTATGCTGGCTTGCTGATGCATTTCAGCCTTTAAATTATTTATTTAAAAATATGAATGTCATACATTGGAGGCTGATAGTTCTTTGCCTTTTCTATCTCTCCCTATAACTTATAAACAAACTATCTTGAGAACAATAGCAACAAAAATGTGCTATAGGGCCTGAGTTTGAGAAAAAAGGATGTCCTAGATGCCAAAGTAGTGGTTCCTTGCCATGAGACTAGATTCCTGTGTGTGCTTAGAAACCATGGAGTTTCTACACATTTGGGGCAGGTGATCAGAGCTACTAGAAACATTCAGTGAATATGAATAGATTCCAGACTTTTTAGTAACAAATGCTGACCTACACAGTACTCATGGTATTTACTTTAATTTTACTTACCTTATAAAGAGCAACAGAGCATTATAAACCCCTTCTCTTACCCACCAAACTTATAGCCTTGCTATTTCAATTTTGGTGATGCTAGTGCTGGAAAAAGTAATATCTTGTAATTGTTCTTTGTTGGAATGTGTGCAAATAGTCATATATTTAATAAAAAATTTAAGTTCCATTCTAATCCATCGTTTTATTAAAGAGATGTTGTATAAATGAGCTGTCATAATATATTTCTGAGACTAGTATGAATATCTTGGTGTAGAAGTAGTAGCATTACCAAAATCCTTTAGTAATGAAGAGTTCCAGATGGAAGGTCTAGCTTTGTTTCAGCTTGACTTCTGAGCCTTAATTCTTCACCTGTTAATTTGGTGGTATATTCCTAATTTATAGGATTATTTTGAGAATTAAATGAGTTCATGTATAAAATACTTTGTGTAGAGTGCCCGATACATCATCAACAGCCAGTAAATTTTAGTTCCCATGCCCTTTCCAGAACCTCAGAGTAATTTATTTCTCAAGAGAGTGAGGTCCTGTCTTCCTAAGGCTTCAGATTATCCTTTGTGTATATGCTGTCCAGCTCTGTGACTATTTGTTACTGTGATCATACAGCTTAAATATTGAAGACAGTCTCCAAATATAGTATAGGCTCAATTCTTTACTTCTAGGCATGGTTTAATACAAGTTGAAAATTCATAACAGTATCAGATAGAAGGACAGGATGCACTGATTAAACATATATTGATTAATTGTTTGGGAAACCAAATTATCATCAATATCAATGACTTGAAAGCGAGGTAAATTTGGTTTCCTGAAGAATCAGTGTGTAATAAACTTCCATATAAGTGTTGTTTCATTGAGGTCCAGGAAGATCATGGGTTTATCGTGCTTTCCCATCCCAGACGTTCTCATCATTTTCCTACAACCTTCCTGGAGTGAATTTAGCCAACTGCTCTTTCTACTGTTGCCTGTTAGGTTGCTGAATATGGCTAGGGATGGGGAGGATCACAGTTGTACAGATTAGCGCCACTTCAGCCAAATGGTTTCCAATCTCTGCTAGGCCTTCAGAACTACTTAAGTCATCCTCAAACTTTCCTTTAGCTAGCTTTCTTTCACACTCCCCAAGGCAGCTCTCTAAAATTTTATCCTTTCATTCTGTACTTTACTCAAAACCCTCCTGTTTAGTAGAGGAAATAGAAATAACCAGACTGAAGTTAGTCCTTCAGTTTTCTTCTCTTCAACCTTAAACTCACTTATTAAAATGCACAGCCTTATAACCTTCCCTCTTGCCGCAGAAGGAAATGATTTTGTTTGCTTCCAAGGCCATGGTGCGCTTTGTGCAGGATCGCACCTCTTCTCTTTCTCTAGTTTGCTCTCACCTCCTCCTCCTTGCTGTCTTCATTCTTTGAAGCTTGTCTTTTTCACTTGCACACGTACTCATCTGTTTTTCACCTTCTCCCTAGTTCCTTTCATTGACAAACAATTTTAAAATGAAGTCAGTAACTTTTGTATACTGATGCAATGGAATATTTTTCAGCAATAAAAAGAAATATAGTGCTGTTATAACCATGACATAGTTGGATCTCAAAAACATCATGCTGGGCTTCCTTGGTGGTCCAGTGGTTGGGAATTTGCTTTGCAATACAAAGAACACCAGTTAGATCTCTGGTCAGGGAAGATTCCACATGCCATGGGGCTGCAAAGCACATATACCACAGCTACTGAGCCCGTGTGTCACAACTACTGAAGCCCAGGTGGCCTGGAGCCCACGCTCCACAACAAGACAAGCACCACAGTGAGACACCTGTGCACCGCACCTGGAGAAAGGCTGTGAACAGCCAAGAAGAGCCATTCATTTATCTAAATAATATTTATTAAGTTAATAATATTTAATTTAAATAGTTAAATATTTAGTAATTTAAAAAATAATTTTAAAACAAGTATAAATTTAATAAATATTTACAAATATAATGAATATTTACATTTATGTAACTTAAATATTAATAAATATTTTTAAAAAGAGATGTTACTGCTCATATAGTCAAATATATTAAGAAAATAAAACCATTATGCTAAGTGAAAGTCAGTAGAGAACTCTGCCTACTGTATAATTCCATTTGTGTAAACTATGCAAGTTAGGTAAATCTGTAGAGAAAGATAACTAAGCTAATCATTTCCAGGACTGATAAAGGACTTTTTAATGGGTTTTTTTTTTCATAATCAGTTTTGAGGTCACTGGTGATACCACCTTAAGCACATTGTATTATCCAAGTAAATAAATGGCATCTATAAGTAGCTGAACACTTAAGTTTATTATCAGCTGTAAATAATGCCATATATTTATTTGCATAGCATTTTACTTATGTTGAAGCAATTCCATATACTTTATTTTTTTGATTCCTCACAATAGCACTTTTGTAAATGAATAAATTAGAATTATTTTATTAAAGCAGTGGAGGCCCAAAAATGATAAATGACTTACGTAGAAATTGTAGATCTGATATATGATACAGTTAATGTGACTATCTTTATAGAAATGGAGCGATAATATTTTTGCCATATACAGAAATTTTAAAGCCTAATGATTTTCTAATAAAAAATTTTCTAAAACTTTAGCTACCCTCTATGTTATAGTATGAATTAGTTATAAATTTTATTTTAAAGAATCTTCCTTAAAAGATAAATTAGACTCAGTTCTTTGGTATCTTTTATATATAATGGAGATGTTAAAGAAGAAAATGCATTCTCATGGGCTCTCTGTAAAGTTCCAGTACTAACAATGATGCCTTTAACCAATTACTTATACTTTGACTTATTTTAGATTGGCCCAAACTTAAGACACTGCAGTCCAAAGCAAACCCTATATTGTCTAACCTATATACTGTGAAATCCTGTACTTATCCATCCCCAAGGAAGGGAGAATAGTGGGTATGGGATTTCTTTGGAGGGAAATAAACATTTTAAAATTAGATTATTGTGATTGTTGCACAACTCTGTACACATTACAAAACATTGAACTGTACACTGTAAACAAGTGAGCTTTATGGTATATAAATTATATATTACAAAATTGTTTAAAACACACACAAAGCAATCAAAACCTTTCCTCCATTCTTCGTCCTTCTGGCCATTTTAATCAGAATTAAATATTGCTGGCCATTCAGTGCTCTGAAGAATCTTTGCTTGGTTGTCTTTTTGGCACCATTCTGTTTTGCTTCTTCTATTATCTTATTGACTATGAGAATCAATTACTTCCTTTCCTGTTTATTTCTTTCCTCTTTTCTAATTTTTAAATATTGGAATTGCCTAGATTTCACTTTTTCCTGTCCTTTCAATATAGTTTTCACTGGATCTAGCACAATACCTAACTAATAGTAAACACTCAATAAATTTTTGTTAGACAGATATCTAAACCCATTGACTTCCAAGGCTAATCAGTCTCCCAATTTTATATGTCTAGTCCAGACTGCTTTTCCGAGTTCCCAAGTTATGCTTACTTGCTAGACATGCCTACCTAGACGTCCCAGGTGGCGCTAGTGGTGAAGACTCTGTGTGCCAATGAAGGAAATGCAAGAGAGGCTTCAGTCTTTGCTTCTGGAAGATCTCCTGAAGTAGGGAATGACAACCCACTCCAGTGTTCTTGCCTACGGAACTCCATGGACAAAGGAGCCTGGCAGGCTACAGTCCCTGGGGCTGGAAAGAGTCAGATATGACTGAGCGACTGTGTACACCTAGATATTATTAGGAATCTATAATATGGTTACGCCAAGCATGTCTACTTAAGCTGCTTCATTTCAGTTAAATAGCATCTTTATCCCCTCCTCTTTTGGTCACAAACCTCAATTTTATTCTCATTATCTCCTTTTTTCTCACCTCCCACATTGAATGTCTCATCAAATCTTATTCCATTTCAACTATGTCTCTGAAATCGTAGCCTCTACACTCCATCCCCACTGTCTTATTTTATATTGCTGCCATATAACATACAAGGCTGATCATAAATAATCCTTTATTTGAAAAGTTTAGTTATCTCTCAGTTTACTATAAGATATAAAAAGTAACTATTTTAGTTAACCATACAGTGACTTTTGAAATCTTGATTCTAACCCTGTGTTTCCTGCCTTAGTTTTCGCCACTCTGAGGCTGCTTTGAAATGATCTGTCTTACCCAAACCCTCTTCGACAGAAATGCCTTTTTATGTCTGCCTTTGTGCATGATGTTTCTTCTGTTTGTAATGCCGTTTCTGTTTTGCCAAGCAGACTCCTGTTTATCATTTAAATTATTTTTAGAAAATCATCTTGTTCATTCTTTAATTATTAAGTGCTGGCTTTGTTTCAGTTTCCGTGCTTGGTCAGTGAATTACATAGACACAAACCCTTGTCCTCATGGAACTTACAAAATAGATCCTCACTGAAAGCTTAATGAAATCTTCAGTCCTCGCAGGCAGGGTTAATTAGTACTTTGATTGTAGCTATAATAGTATCCAAAAGAGTTTCTAGAGGAAATGTCTTGTGAAAAGCTCATTGGCTTTGAAGTCCGTAGACTCTTATGATTTACTACTGATGGATAAGACTGAGCTTTTTCATCTTAAAAATGAAAAGAGCAGTATTTAATCATGGAAGACTTGTAGTGAGGCTTGTTGATAATGCATGCAAAAGAGTGTAATGTCTAGCATACAGCAGCCTAATGCAGTAATTGTTATCTAATTTAAAATCTTATTGTTTATATTCGATAATTTTCTTATTCTGATTCTAATGTAAAAAATTCTGTGCTGAACCTAGCTTAGTTTATTTGTAAGTACCAAGATTTGGTTATAGTTGGCACTCAACTGATTTTTGCTGAATTATTTTTTACATAAGATTTTTGAGGAAAAGAGAACAGATCTGTGCAATTGATGTGGCTACTTAGGTGAATTTTAGAGTTTCTGGTATCCAATGATATCATGTATTTTAATTTGTTTTTCAATTTTCTGTTGTTAGAGTCTTAACTGGTAGTACAATTAACATTAGATTTTGATTTCTCATAACCTACTCCTGGTAAAAATACTGAGTGAATAAAGAAATGGTTAACAGGCTAACAACAGCTAGGAAACCTTTGGTATTATTTTTTGAATAATTGACTCCGTTGCAAGATTGTATTTCTTTTGAAATGTCCAAATTTAATGAAGATGGGTCTCTAGTTGTCTCTGAAAGCAAACAGAAATACACTGAATAGCACCATCGCTTAAGTTCATTACTACATAAAATGTAATTTTACCTAATTAACACATATGATGCTCTAGTGACTCAATGTAATATAAATTCTCTATGTAAGTCCTCGATAAAGAAAGGATTCCGCTTCAAAAAGTGTCTCTTCTGCAACTGAAGGATTTTTTCCTTTTTTTTTTTTATTAAGATAGCATAGTGCATAGATCACTTGCATTTGATTTATAGTTGGTATCTGGTAAACAGGTTTTAGTTAATATTCTGTCTATCTGCATGAAGGCACAGTAGATTTCAGCTTGTGAGATAAAGCATTCTTTTATATCGTACGATAACCTATCTAGCACCTGCACGTTATTTCAGCGAGATTTATGCAGAAAGTAAAACCCTTCTAGAACTTTAGCACTTTTATCTTCTACCTGACAGTGCACTGAAAATGTTTATGTGCTTCTTTTTTAGAGGTTACCATTGAAGTTGTAGCTAATGTCTAGTGTTAATTTTTAATCTAAAACTATAGAATTAGAAGCTAGCCAGATATAGGAGCCAGAAAAACAGGTAATATACAAATTTAAGAGCAAAATATGAATACCAAAATTTTCTAGGATTTAGAACTTTTTTCTGGCCAGAAGAATTTATTACTGACTTGTGGTAAGGTCATCAAGATTTATCAGGTATTGTCACAAGAAAATAGGAAAGGTGGAAAATGGAATATTTTTCTAATATAATTGAATTTGACAGTTATTCTTTTTAAGACTAGAATTCATTTATTGGTATAGATCCAAGTTGCATAAAAATAACCCTACAACCAAAGGGATCACAAACATGCATATATTTGACTAATTTAAATAATGTGACAATGCATTTAGATTATGTAATAACTAGAATAATTTTTATAAGAGCTAACCCTCATTTCAGTAATTAACATTGTTTTACTGTAATAGAATGATAGTAGAACATAATAGAACAATATGAATTTAATGACTTCAGTGAAATAACTGTCAGTGTTTCTCTTTTGTTCTTGATTATTTTATTCCGAATATTGAATTTTGCCTGGTTTTTTTGACAGTCATGCCTATTTGTGATCTGAACACCTTTTCCTGCATCTGGGAAATGCTAAATGTGTGACTGCTCCTGATAGCATCTGCAGGGCTTATTCGGTTCCCTGTTCTGAAGATTAGGTTTAACTTGGGCAGAGAATAAAGGAGGCTGAGCAAAGAAAGGAGTGGGGAGAAGATAAGATGTTCTCAGAGCACCCTGTCATTTCTCACAGGGTGCTTGAACACAGCAGCGCATTGCACAACTCCGGGAGTGCCACTTGCACAAACTGTGGTGAGAACAGTGCTCCTCCGCGTTGTGCCATTTAGTAGAGCTCTGCTCTGTCACACATAGTTTTTGAATTCTTACTATTTTCTCATCTGTCTTTTCTCAAGGTCAGAGACAAAATATCTTAATAATCTTTGTATCCCTAGCTGTTGGCTCAAGGTTCAGTTAGTCATTATTAGACAGTGTTTTAGGAGTCCACTTCAGTATCCATCCATTCAGCACTGTTAATTGGCCGATTGGATTGCCATACTTTCTCTGAGGAAAGCTAAAGTTTAGAGAGTCTTATAATTTACTTGTGGAAAATACTATATTATTTATAGGTAAACCATTCAACTATTAGAGGAAGATGATGGATCATCCCTTAGTTACTGATTCTCTGTTTTAATATTTCTTCCTTTCCAAGTGATTCTCTTTTGGCTCATCCTTATTCATTTTCTTTAGTAGATCAAATCACTGTCCACAGTGGGCCTGGGAGGGGAACAAATAGCCTATTTATTTCATCAGTCAGTTTTGTTCTTTAGAATAGAAAGTACATATTCTTTATATAAAAATGCATTGTGTTATATTATGTAGCTCCTAACAATATGTTAAAGTTCTGTTTGTACAAATACATATATGTGTAGGTTTTTAAAAGAATAGAAAGGTAATTAGATGACTTTTGCAGAGTCAGACAAGACTGATGCAACTGAGCGTGCACGCATGCTTATACTTTGAAAAAGACAGGCCTATGTTATCATTTTAATGTTAGACTTTGAGATTAGGCCAAAGAAAGGGGAAGAAATAATTAGAAAGAAACATTAGAACATTTATTTTCACTGTCATTATTTACACATGCACAGCTTTTCAAATACAGTATACTCCTGTTAGTCAAAGGTACTTGGAGCTTGTGTACTAACAGGGGACCTAACTACCAGACCTTTTATAGAGAAGGCTTTATTTCTAGATCTTAGAGAGCCTAGGGTTACATCCTGAAAATGAGTACCTTTTTGAGGACCTTAGTTTTAATTATTTGTAGAAGTGGATATAGATGAGGTTTGTGAATGTGACATCATGTAGTACTAATGTAATTTTTTTGATAGATACAGATATATAGAGGTATAGGTCTATAGTGATCTAGATGTATATTTATAAGTTCTCAGAATAAGTGATTTCTCATCTTATCCATGCTTGTATTTGGTTAGCAGTGTGTTTCTGAATACATGAAGTCTTTGAAATTTTTCTACCATCCCATAGTGATAACTACAAAAATATATAACAACTTAGTTCATAAACTTATAAGAAAAGTATTGGATCAGTTTCCCAAATATGTCAGTTTCTTATCCTTTTTCCCCGAGAAGGATATTTTGGAGAGGGAGTGTCAGTATTTCCTAAATAAAAGTGAAATCTTTATGTGAATAATCAAAAGATATTAAGTTGATGATTGGCACCTACACATTCCCCTTTCCAATCATGTTCTAAACTGACAAACTGTGACTCATTTTCTCAGTGATAGAGCTTTATGCTGAGACTGTATGTTGTTGGAAGGAGCAGAGTTGGGACAAAACAGTGAATTTTTATGTCTCAGTTTCTTACTATGTAGATGACTTTAAACTTACTAGTAATTATCCTTATCTGAAAGAAAAAATGAATATGACTTATTTTTTTCAAAGAACATATATTACTCTCAACAATCAGAAATTGGTTGATAAATGCTAATTTTTTCGAATGAGGCTAATAATGATTCTATTTTGAGTAAATTCCTTGAAGGTTTTTATTCTGCATTATCTGGAGAGACTTTTAAAAATGTATTGAAATTGTTGGTCTCTCTAACTAATTTTTGTAATCCATTGTGGATCTGTGATCTGAAATGAGTGATTTTGCTTTTATCTTCAGACTAAATTGTTGTAACAGGGGATAGACTACTTGTATTGAGAAGATACTCTGAGATGTAGTTTTGAGGATAGTGGAAAGATTATCATGCTGAGGTATAGATTTCTTCATTTTATTTGGATATATCTAAAGTATATTTAAATTTTTGATAGAATGTTTACATTTGAAGACAGAAGTCCATAATTAGGGTAAATAAAACTTACCTTAAAATTTTTTCTACGATGTGCACAGTTTCTCTGTTTCTAATACATCAGTGTTTTTGCTTCAGCCAAATGTCACCATTGTGACCATTATTTGTTACTGTTGGAGAGCACAAAAATAAATACTATAGTTCTGTTTCCTCCTAATTGTGGTTATTATTGTTAGATTTTTTTTTTAGTTTCTTGAAAATTTGTGAATGATTTTATAATTCCTCTGGGTTTTCTACTGCTTGACAAAAATGATCACACACATGCTTTAATAGCCATCAGATTTGACTTCTCTCTCAGGTATTATATTGGAATCTATTGTTACCTAATTTAGTAACAATTTTGTAATAGCAGCTTAACATCTCTTATAATTTTAATTGTTATCAAGAAGAATGACATCGTTTACTCTGACTCAAAATTCAGAAGGATGGATGAATGACAAATTAATAATTTACCACCTTTGCATAACACTGAAGCACAGAAGGATTGATGGCAGAAAAGGTTAACAAATTTTAGCAGCTTTCATTAGCTTTACACCGTCATATGTTTGTGGTGCTGACTGAAATAGGCTTTGTAGGAGATCTCAGTCTAGGGAACTAATTACTTGTGCCGATTGCTGCTCTGATGAATAGACCCTCATTGTATCATTCCCCTGAAGACGAGGAGCAGCCTGTGATTCACGACTGCATCCTGGCTGATATTTGATAATAATTTTAACAGATAAATGTAGGTGGGCAGAATGATGAAGTACCTATCCAAGCTCCATGGCTATCAAAGCCATACACATAGCCATCTGTGTACCGCCTTTCCCCCACTATCCTAAGGAGGATTTTATTAATTGAGTTCGAACAACTGTTTTCTGTGTTTATGTGTATTCTATAGGTATTTCTTATTTAACTTTAAATGCTATCATAATAATAGTTTTCATTTGAAACACAGCAAAATAAGAATGAAAGAGGTTTTTAATTTTTTTCTCTTCAAGGACTACAGTTCTTACACATTTTTGTATTCTACTTAGATTACTTTATATTTCCTCCTCTTGAGGCATGAACAAATTGACAAAGGAAATCGTCTCTGTTTCCTTGTCTCCCCAGCATTCTCATGAAGAGCATAGGATTCCTATTGTTTTTGAAAAATATTTTCTTTAAATAATGCCCTGTTTTTTAATGTATGCCTTCATTAATCTGAGCCAATTTTTAATTGGTGAAGTACTTATTTACAAATCTATTTTGAACTTTTAAAGGTAGCCTCTTTAAACCATCAAAATGTGGATAACTTTTATGTAGGTATTTTGGGACGGTCAGTTGGTCAAGGCTACTAATTTGTCAAAGGTGACAGGTACAATTTTATTAGCTCATGAAATACAAGTGAGGTTTTATTTTGCATTAGTCATTTTTTTGCAGAATCTTTGTGAATTTTAAAATTTCATTATTGAAACTTACAGGTTTTCATGTTGTATATCTCTAGTGTAAATATATTCTGCAGAGGTTTTTTTTTAACTGTAAATGAAAAAACTTCATATTAGTCTTTTCCTTAGAAAACATTTTTTAGCATGCTAGATCATGATTAGTTAATTTGAAAAGAAAGTTGACATTCATATATTGCCATGTAAAATGATCTGCATAATTGGGGACAATAGAGTGGAACTTGAATTGAGTGAACCCTTTAAAAAATACATTTCTAAAAGTATGCTTTTGATACAGCAATTATTGCACATCATATACCATGTAGTTTTTAATTAAATATAAAAACAGACTACATAAAACAGAAATCCAATCTGATTTGCTTGAAAATAGATTGCTATTTCACTCTATAGGAATGGTTTATTTAAAAACAGTAAGTGGAAAAGAAATGCATTTTCTTGTGTTGTTCTAAGCCTCAGGGGCTAAATGTAATGAATATTTTAAGAGATTATTTTAATTAAATTCCTGCACATCTAAACAGAGTAATATTTTATTATCACATACATAACCATGTAACTGAGATATTCATTAAAGTTAACACTTTCTGGACCAAGAATTCATGGTATGATTTACTGACCTTGTGCAAAAAGGCACAAATTAGGAAGAAAAATGAAGGGGGACAGACTTTGATTAATATAGGTAATGCTATCCCATATTTATAATAGCCTTTTCCCTATTCTGGTTTATAAATGCAGCCACAGAGAAAGGTGCCCTGCTGAGGCTGAAATGAGGCTGAAATCAGAGCACATGCCACTGGAGTGTGGGGAAACTGATCACACTGTCAGCAATTCATTTCAAAATGATGTATTTAGTGCTCATTTCACCTTCCAAGAAAAAGGAAAAGGAGTTCCTTAGACTGGAAGGTGATATTGTTATTTTCAAGGACATACCTAAGTTAAAGATTGCAGAAAGGGGAGTGTGAGGTGGAGGGAGAATTAAGAGGAATGGGAGGGAAAAAAAGGCAGAGCAAACAAGGAGAGCTTTATGCAGAAATTCAGTGCTACCACGCTGTTTGATAATTGCTAACATATGTGGCTTCTCTGTTTCATTGTAGTCGTCCTCATGAGTTCTGGCGCCTCGACTACTGGGAAGATGACTTGCGGCGCCGGCGACGATTTGTGCGTAACCCTCTAGGATCGACACATCCTGAAGCGACACTTAAAACAGCCGTGGAACATGGTCAGTGTGTAAACCACTCCTTGCCAGTAGCGAGCAGCAGGTACAGTACTTGGTAATGAAGAGCATAACTTCATTATTACAAGGTACTGTAAAATGCTCCAGTGCCATATTCCCCAGCTGCTCACCCTGGAATCAGAAGTTAAATTTTTATAGTTAGTGTAGGGTCCTATTAAGTTATGGTGTTAAGTGTATTTATTTATTGTGTTACACATGCAAAACTTACTTAACATAGACCCTTTGTTTCAGAGTAGGAGGATAAAATATTTCTCCGTTTAAGTGACATACTCAGCTTTGAGTGAATTAATCCAGGACGTCTGTCTTAAATCCATGAATATCAGAAAGACAGCATTTACAAACCAAATAGGTTTCCAGGTCTTGTCGGGTGTGTATGATTTTCCCTCAATCATGGTATTTTAGCATGAGATTATGAAGTGGGAGAGATAGCAATAAACGTCCAAGTGCCTCGATACTTTCTGAGCCTTGATTTGTAGATGTTTGTGATAGATGGCTCCTGGAGAAAGAATAGACATTATTTTCATATGTTCCTGTTCTGCATCATCTTGTTATCAGAACTTAACAATTTTTCCTTTTTTGATATAATGCATAGCACTGTGATTCAGTTGAGGTAGAAGCCTCGTGAGCAAATTGGGAAAACTGAAAAAGTCCTTTGGACTTGATAATATACCATCTTTGATCATAGGGTTTCTACATAGGTTTTGTAATTTTTGAAAGCCAATTAAATTTTGTTGGTTAAGGGGGGAAATGTACCCACTCATATGAAATTGTTTTTGATTTTATAAAATAAAAATTGGTTAGTTTTTAGTAAGATGAGAAATAGTTCTGATTTCCCTTCTGTTAGTTTAACATGCAGCAGCTTATAGTTAAATGATAATATGTAATGTCCAAAATAAATGTTAAATTACATTCAAGAAGGATATTAAGAATTTAGATTAAAAGTCTGTGATCTTAGGTTTGGCCTCAGTCAGGCAGCTTAACCTCTTGCACTCAGCCTTAAAGAGCCATTTCTGGAAGAAAATGTCCACAATATGTCATCAGATACAACACCAAATGTGACATCAGTCCTTTAAAATAAATGATCATACAGAGAATAGTCAATAACAAAGTGATCTTAAAGCAGTAATAGTCGCAGGGCCCTACATCTTCAACTGCAGGAGGCGGAGAAGGAGAAAGAAGATGTAGAATTAATTAGGCCACTTTTGCTTTTAAGGTTCAAGTGCTTTTTATGTAGTGCTATGAATTTCAAGAGTTATATATATTTTTTCTTCTTTCATTTTGTTTTTGGCCTTTTTTTGGTTTTAGTTAAAACTCTTACACTGAAAAAAAATTAGCCTTTTGCCGTTTTATTCTCTTAAAAAGATGTTGCCATGGGTACTTAAAATTTAATAGGCATCTTTCTTATTTTCATCTAGCATTCAGTTGTGAGTTCTGAAGTCTATGAATGACAGTAAAAATATTTTTATGAAAAATTTTCCTTTTCTATCTGGAGGGGGGCCCTGTTTTCTAAAATTGCATATAGGCAAACTGTTAGTACTTTCTTGTGAAAGAAATAGCACTAACTGAATTTAAAATTTGTTGTACAGACCTTAGTAAAATCAATTGATCAAAAATAGTACATTGAACCACTTTGGGGAGTCATAGGATATTTTATAATGAGTAAATTTTAATTTTGTTGTTGAATTTTAACTTTTCAAATAACATTATGTCAACTTTTTTAATGCTGAGTCAGATGTTTTTTAAATGATGTTTGTTAGCAATGGTTACTGTCATTTAAGACTTAAAATCCTATTTAGAAGTAGATTTCACTCCAGTTAGTCTAAATAGTAATTGAAAGGTTAATATAATGTTATATGTGTTTTATTATGCATTTTTAAATTAAGAGAGAAGTAAAGTTTAGCATTTTATGTAATTCCATTCTATTTGGCAGTGCTTTATACTAGTTTCAAGATGATTGATAGTTAAAGGACTGGAAGATTAAGAATATATATTTAAATCTGTAATATATTTTTTAAAACTAACAAAATGTGTGCTATGTAGTAGATGCTTCCAATTAAGATGTTATATTTTATATAAATTTAAAAAAAGGTAAAAGCTCTAGCTAATCAAATATTATATATTATAAAATTTTAAATAATAATGATTAGTCAGTTTTGGAACTCAGCACATTGTTTGATGTCTGCAATTTATGCTACTGTATTAGGTAAGCAAAGAGCTTAATTTTTTGATGTTTTATTAATTGGAGTTATCTTTTAGTTTACATTCGATTTTAGTTTTGTGTTACTCATAAAGGTCTTTGTTTTTTTAATCCTAACTTAATTATAGTAAGGAAGCTAATAAAAATAAATATTGATATATTAAGAATCAAGAATGCAAAACAACATAGTTAATGTGATCAAAATGCAGTTGAAATCATAGAATTTATTGTGGATGAACACTGTGCTTCAGTGTTGGAGTCAAAGAATTAAATAGATTTTCCTGAAGATAGTATGTCACTTTAATGCTCTTAGGACTTCTCACTTTTATTTGTAATTTAACTAAGGAGACAGGACACTTTGAAAATGCAGAATCTTAAAACATCACAAACTATAGTACTATTATTCAAAGAAGATATCTAAATAGAAATCCTGTTGGCGATTAGTTATGTATTTTAGTAGTAAGAGCCATCTTTTTTTATAGATTGATTTGATTTGAAGGAAAGCCTCTGGTGTAAGGGTGGCAGAGTAAATACCTGAAGAGTGATGTTCTCTGTTCAGGCGATCAATACGAGCCCCATGACTCTACTTCTGGCTACCTTCTAGTTAAAAACAAATTTTTTAATTCTGACAATTTAATTGCCCTTCCCAAGTTCACATTAACTTGCTTGGGGAAAAGGGCTTTAGGTAATTTTTCACAGAGGGACCCTCCAAAGTGGTTATTTATAAAAGTCATTTTGTAATGGGAGATTTCTTTAACTTTGTAGAAACTGAGTCATATTTTAAAATTAAAATTAATACTTCCTCTTATGATGAAATAGTCTTTATAAAAACTAGCAGCAGGAAACAGAGGTGGGTATTTGATTTTTTGAGGGCATTTTCTCCAATTCTGTAGTTTTAAACTTTATCAGAAATCAGTTGTAATGATTTGTAGCTTTCTCCTAATGTGCAGAGACCAGTTTGTCAGTTATTTATCATCAGTACATTTTAGATCTGAAAAGGACTTAAAGCTAAAGTCTAGTCTGACTTTATTCTTTACAGGTAAGGAAGCTGAGGAAACAAAAGTCCAACATACTTCTTAGTAGACACAGAGCTAAATCCCAGGTTAACTGATGGCTCATCAGATTTTCTTATCACTCTGCTGTACTGTCTTCTAAAATTCATTGTTAAATATAATGGGAATTTTATACTCAAAAACATGTAAAAAATGTTTTAAATGGTGGAAAGGTTGGTTTTAATTCAAATACTCAAACAGTTTAGCACTAGAATCCTATTGCATTTAAGACGTGTTTGTTTTGTAGAGAATTTGCATACTAATAGAAGTATATGAGGAGTGTTTTACATACTTTTACAAGTGTCTTGTAATCACATTTACTGATACAAGCAACTCATCTGATTTTCTAGGGATGACAGACCATGTAAAGACTGTAAATCATGTCATTCTCTCGTATCTTCAAATAATGCCAGATATGATTGCTTCTTTTTTAGGATAAACATGTATTTAGATTTCTGTCTAAAGCTTTTGAGAAACCCATGTTGGACATGGCTTTTTCTCCTAATTACACTTTGTAGTTTAACTAACTTTTCTAGAATAAATTTTATTGACTTTGGAAATTGTATAAACTATAAAGGGGAATTAGTTTAGGACAGTAGTTGAATATAAGATATTCTTCATGCGTCCTGTTCAGAATCAACAATTATGGTATCCACTACACATCACACTAAGTGGATACTCATTTTTATTTTATGTATAATTAAGGTCACTTTGTTATACCAGGCATTATCTTTCTTTTTTAATTAACAAAGTGGCTAATTCTTAATGTATAAACCTCTTTTACCGTAATATGGACTATTGATAATTCCAGTTCACTAGAACAGTCACTGGACTTTTAAAAAGAGATTATATATCATGGGTAGAACAGTATTCTATATTCTTTTCCTGTTTTAATTTTACTTGGCTTGTCTCTGTTACCTAGCTAAATCAACTCATGCCCAGAGCTAGCTCTGAGGAACTCGAACTTTACATTTTGAGGACCAGCTTTTCTCTGAGCCTGCTCATTACATGTAGCCCCAGTGAATCACATGTTTCAAATAAAACATTTTGTACAGATTTCTGCAGTTTTATGTAGCAGTTGCAACTTAGTTATCAAGTTAGGATAAATATTAAATCAGAATAAGATATGAGATTAGTGAAGGCAGTTTGTTGATAGTGAAATGAAAAATTTAAACAGTTGTCATGTTTTTTAGTAATTTTATTAACTAGAAAAGATGTGACTCAAGCTTTAAAATTGAACCAAAAGTATATTTTGACTTCATCCAATTAAACTTTTATACAAGTGTAGGATATACTCACGGAAGATATTAAAATAATTGATTCTTGTTTTAATGGTTGATTGAGTATAAGACAAATGAAACTTAAAAACACACTTTTCCCAGCACATATAAACATGATAATTATCTTTTATTTTATGCTTGGGACAGTTTTGTTCTAATTTGGGGGAAGGGATGAAAGTTCTTTAGTAGAAAGCTGTTAGGCCACTGAGAATTGAACACCAGCGCATGTGGTGTGTATTAGAGTACTGTTGGTAATTTCACTGCTGCTGACTTAAAATCCTCAAGGGGGAGTTAATTACAGGAAAACCATTCTAAATATCAGTAAGCTGCGTATTTTCCGTGACCAGAGCTTTTTCAGTTGAGGTTGAACAATGCCAGAATCTGAGCTTGTAAAAATAAGTAAATAAATAAATTAAAGTGGTATTTGTATGTGTGCAGTAGAACTATAGTGTTTTAAATATTTTCCATAAAATTTTATTTAATTCAGAAGTTATTATCTTATTTGTTGTCAGCATGAGGAGAAACATATTTAAAATTTTAAAATTTCAGTTGGAAGGGATAAAACGTTATAGTTAGTAATCATTAAATGAATTAATTTATTTACTGAGCTATTTTAAACCATTGCATATTGCCACTGACGACTCTCACAGTCATTTCATTTTTTTGTAAGTGTTTTCAGATTAAATTTTTTTTCCTTCTTTCAAATAAGATTGATATACTTCAGAACATGTATGGCAGTAATCAGAGAAAGTAATGAGTGAGGTGTTGAATTTAGTTGTTTCAGATTTGTTGGGCCTGTGTTCATCAAATTTAGGTTTGGAAATGGATATGTCGTTATTCTGTACTTATTTCTTATGATTGTGACTTAATCTTTTAAAATGCATTATGGGAAACGTTAGATTTAGTGAACCAACCAGTAAATTATGTATACATTCATATTTGTATATTGATTATTTTCATTTTCTCTGAAGCCCAGATTCTGGTGCCACAGTGACTAGATTGGATTCCTGACTGTACTACTCATTAACTGTGTTGCCTTGAGGAAGTTATAAAACCTCTCTGAGTGTGTTTGTGCATGTGAAAAGGAGAATTTAGCAGAAGGCATATGAGAATTAAATGAGTTAAATGTCTAAAGTGCTTTAGAATACTCTTCGGCACATGATAAGTGTGTTTAATTTTAGCATTATTGTTATTATTTCTGTTTTGAAGGAATTGTGCATCCAGGAAGTGAGAATGTAGCATACTGAATTTGTGCTAAAACTCTTGACTCGCAACTGTTAATTTATTATAATTTACTTCATAACAAAATACAGATGATGATCATTTTTCTTGTGTTTCTCTGTGACTAATTTATTTTTAGTAAAATTGTTAGTAAGTTGAAAAAGATCTTGTTAGCAGTGTTTGTGATTTCAAGGTAAGGAAATAGAAATGCTGCAAATATAAACAATGATGTAAAAACTTATACTCCTATTTTCCAAAAAAAACAGTGGTTTTTTGCTCTGTTTGTTACAGTATTTAAGAAAATAGAGCCATTAAGTTCTTTTCAATTATTGAGACCTTCATATATTTTTACCATACTATGCTATATGTGGGTGTAAGAGAAAATAAGATTTTATTTATCCATAGAGGATAATCAATACTAAATAGAGAAAGCTTCTTCCCATGACTTTCTTATTTAATAGAAAGGTCCTGTATTCATTTATATAATGTCATAAATATTATATGTAAATGTTATACATGGTGAACTCACAATAAATATGATAAAAATAAACTTTTACCTTTAACATTATCCATAACCATACCTGTTAAACTCAAAGAAGCCTTGCTTTGTCACGTTAACCAGTTAGGACACATGCAGTTTAACTATTTAGAATGAATTCTATAGATAAATATTTCTTCAGACTGAGTGTTTTATCCTGTATCTGGGTTTTGGGGCCTTGTGTCTCAGCAGGTATTGCAGTGGAGCAAAAAGCCTCTCCATCTGATTGCTGTCAGTAGCTGCTGCCTGGTGGAGCAGGTGCTTTTACCTCTCAGGTCTCCTGGGTGGAAACCGAGAATGTCAGTCACATAGTGAGGATTCTGAACTTTCCCTTATGTGACACTGTCAGCTTTAAAAAAATACCAGTCTAGAAGGTAGTATCTGCTTTTGTGTGTTTCTTAAGGAGAAGGCTGCTCAAAGTGAGGGGAGTCGTCTTGGAGGGTTATAGCGTTTTGAGCTTCTGCCCAGACTCTTTCCAGCTGCCCTCCCGCTCGTCTCCCTGGGTCCGCGGCTGGCTGTGGGTGCTCTGCCCTTCCCTTCCTTCCTTCCCTCAGGCTGCATCGGCACTGTGATTCTGGCGGTTCTGGCGCGGCTGCTCTGCACAGGCTGCTCCAGTTCGGGCGGTGTGAGGCTCCATGCCCAGATGCCTCTCATCGCAGGCTTTCTGTTATGTTTGCCCCCGGGGTGTCTTAGCCCTTTAGTTTAAACACATGGAGGAGGTAGTGTTTGAGCCTCCACTTCGGTTCCACATTGCCTTGCTCTTGGATATTTGTGTAAGAGCTGCAGCAGGGGTGTGGCAGGGGTGAAACGAATGGAAGGTCGGTGTGAAGGAAAGAGGGCGGATGGAGGGAGAGGAAGAGCCTGCAGCTTCTGGGAGCTGCTGTGGCTTTATTAGCATCAGCCATGGCCTCAGAAGCTGGCCTGGATCCTCATTGGCTGCGAATAGCTCTCGGCCCTAAACCCTTCTTATTTCTGGATTCTCCTTCCCAGCCACTCCCCCACCACTGCAGAATGTTTGTGGGTATAATATTATTCACAAGAATAAATCAGTCTTCCTTTTTTTTTCAGTGTTAAGCGGGTATTGTTTCCAAAACTAGGTTCTGATTTTTTTCTACTAACAAAGAAAAAGTGATGTTATTGAACCCTCTTCTGCCTTAAATATAAGTAAACAAATGGTTCAGTGAGCAGTGCCAGGGTCAGATTTAATGGGATTAGGGTGCTTGTTCAAGGTAACGTTAGACTAGGTTTGGGGAATCACAGTTGTCAGAAGGAGTGTGTGGGCCATGCCCATCACTTTCCCCACCCTGGATGATGCTGCGTAAAATGAGTGACCATCTTGGCCACCGCTCCTTACCTCAGTTCCCTGCCCCTCTGCCACAGGACTCTCCCCAGAGTTGATGGACAGCTTTGTTTCCTTTTCATTTCAGCTGCAGATGAAGATATTCTTGCTAAAGGAAAACAGTCCATCAAGAGTCAGGCTTTAGGAAATCAGAACTCAGAAAACGAGACCCTCCTGGAAGGCGACGATGATACTCTGTCATCCATGGATGAGAAAGATTTAGAGAATCTCACCGGTAAATTCAGTGGTTGTGCACATACTTCAGCTAGCTCTGGTCCAAGAAGCATTTAATTACTTACTTTTCCAGCTGTGACTGCTAGGACTACCAGCTTTGCACTGACAATTACGTTAAATGAAGACTGGTTTTGTTCTTCTTAACATTTTCCCCCTCATCTTCAATACTGTATCCCCGTCACTCTATTCTCTTCTTTCTCTTTACCCTACTCATCTTTTTCTTTGATGAATAATCTTTACTGAGAAAGAATAAAAGTGTAAAGCAGCAACAACAAAATTGCATCACCCATCTAATGGGAGTTAACCTAATCTCTACAGAATGAGAGCTATAAGTAAAATTATGGCAATTGCTTTGTAAATAAAGCTTGGAGGCAGATGAGCTATTTGCTTTGATATACAGATCTTAAGAAACATGCTGCCTATACATTTAACTCTCTCTCAAAAAAATCCATTTCAAGAATGCTATGGCTTTTCACAGGATTCACATATTTTACCTGATGTAGGAATTTTTGATTTGCGCTCTGCAGATTTTCAGTTTTACTTCCCTTAAGGGAAAAATTCTCTTGTTTAGCTTGAAATTTTAGTCATTCATTAAATGGCTTTTTTTCTTTAATGCCCGAGACTATGTCCCTCAAGGAGGAAAGTCTGAAAGATTCTACAACTTCTATAGGTGAAAGTTATATACCCTTCTATTTTGATACCTTTAAAAGGCACGAAAAAAATCTTTCATTTAGTGACATATCTGCAACCATGCAATGAATGATAATGAAAAGCAAAAACATGATGGCATCTTCTCTGATGGCCATAAATCTCTCTGTAAAGTGAAATGAAATTAATTGGAGCATACTGTTAAGGGGTTTGGGGTGGGCGCAGAGAGGAAGGTGTGTGCTGCCATTCTCTAGTCTCTTCCTTTGCATCCATTTATTTTGCCTCTATTCTTGCTACTAGTAATACATTCATACAGTAATAGAGGTGAGAGGGGAGTTTAATTATATAATCTTGACAATGGCAATAGGATTAAGAAGTAATCCACACTAATAAAGTGGTGTGGGTTAGAAATGAAGTGGAAATTGTCAGGGGTCTTCTGTAGGACCTGGGCTGCTCCAGCTCCTGCAGCTGTCTGCTTACCCTGTAATTGAATGTCTGAGAATGATTGAAAAAATGTTATTTCTTCTCAGGATTACATGCTAATGCACGGAGGGCAAAGGAGACAGCGAAAGAACACATAGCTGCTTATTTCATCCATTTATGGGGATGAGCTTTGGGAAATCATGGCTGTTCTGCAGTTATCTGCTGCCCATCTGCAAACACAATGTATTTGTACATTGGGAATAGAGGGCAAAACCTGCTCTGATCTCCGCAGAGCATCCCTCCTATTGTCCTGCTGGCACACATTAAGATTGATGTGAGATTAAGGACCAACACCCTTCCAACAGTCGATGGAAATGTCAATTCATCTGAATTTTGAAACACTTATTCACCCATTGATTACCTGAATAGGTGTACCTTGTTTGTAGGCACTATATTAATTCAAGACTATAAATGCCAGTCTTGTCTTGCTTTTTTCACCTATAGGATTTTTCCAATGAGGAATTAACATGGAATTTCAAAATCTTACTACATCTATCGCTACATAAGTATATATATGTATAATCATTATTTTTAGTCCTTATTTTAGGTTTGGCTCTAATATACTTTATGCTCTTCTATCTGTAGGGAATCCATTGTTTTCAGTAGCAGGCTGATTTGTCTCTTTGATAAGCCCTGTGGAGATTTGATTATTCCAATAAAAATTCATTCACTTGGAAACCCACCCTCCAGCTGTTTACTCCCAGAGTCCCCGAACTACACTAATATTAGATTTGGACGCATTGAACAGTATTTAACAATGGAAGGGCAGGCTTAGAAAAGAAGTATTTTTCCCAGTTTTTTATGGGGTAAAGTTCTTATGGAAGAGGTTTTGTGTCAACCTGGCACACAATCTTTATCAGATAATATGGTTTAACATTTCTCACTTCACTGCTGGTGATCTTTTTATAATCATGCCTCAGCCAAACACTAAGCTAACCTCTGGCCTTGGAAACCTATTGAGTCTTCCTTGCTCCTAGTTGCTGTTCCATGTTGTTTGATAGCCTGAGGCTTGTTTTCTAAATGGAATGTGGATGGACTTATTTAGGCAGAGTCACCTTCTAACCAGGAGATTAGACCAAAGCTTTGCAGACTCCTTGTAAAATAATTGCATTGTAGTTTACTGTTATGATTAACTGCCTTTTATATATAGATTTCTTAATATGAGAACCCTAACTTTGCATTTTCAGAGGGAGGTTTGGGGTGGGCAGAATTTGTAAGTGCAAAAGGGGTTGGCAGGCAGTTTGCTAGAGGAGAGAATTTTAAAATTATATGAAATTTCTGCCTGGATCATCCACTTGATGTTTTGAAACAATGTTACTGCAACTTGTCCGGCCTGTCTTCTCCTTTTGGCAGGTCCTGTGAGCCTGAGCACACCGGCTCAGCTCGTGGCTCCCTCTGTTGTAGTCAAGGGGACGCTTTCTGTCACCTCCTCCGAACTCTATTTTGAGGTGGATGAAGAAGACCCTAACTTCAAGAAAATCGACCCCAAGGTGAGAAGATGAGGAGTGGGTTTCACTTTTATGGAATTTTTGTTTTTCTTATGATGGGATGGTGGACTGCTATTAAGTAAGACTGGCTTTAGTAAAATCTGAGAGAGAGAGTTTGAATTTCTTGATGAATTGCTTCTGCCTGTATGCACGGCAACTATCTCTTTTAGCTTATGATTCCCTTACCAGCTAGTTACATTATTGAAGTTCATTTAGATTCAGAAACAGTTTCCATTTAATTGCATTTATCATTAGCTCATTCTGGGGTAGGGGATGAACCTTAGGGAACATCGTCTGTAAAATATATTTTGCCTCAAAGGGTCCAGGGTGAATTAAGCTACACAATTCAGTGAGATTCAGAGTGAAATTATTTTGTTTAGCCTTTATATTTTCTGGATATAATACCAATATATCACTCTCCTTGCTTTGTCCACATGACTTACTACTCTGTCGTGCACGCAAGCATGGCTTGTGTGCGCGAGATACCTCTGTTTCCCATTACCTGTAGTTGATTTTACAAGGCACCGCATAATTTCCTATTCTTAAATGAAAATGTAATTTCCCCTTTAAAATGTATTTCTGATTACTTTTCAGACCTTGGCAACTTTATTGTACTAAGAGACATTTGTAGCACAGCCGTAAAGCCAAAATTAGGTTTATTTCATGAAAGTGAATGGTAGAATTTGTTCTGAGTCTCTCTCAAAATGAGCAAAGTAAGTAACCTGTAGAAAAAGAAGAGGCTTTTACAAATGGAATCATTTCTTTTACAGGCTGTTAGTGTGTGGTGTATGTCCACACACATACATGTGTATGTTTTTCTTGAGTTTATTGGTAGGAAATTCTTTGAACTTGTAAACCTCTGAATTATTAAAATTTAGTGACTTAGAAGAGTTTCAAAGTCATTCTTAATGAAAATGTTATAATTTTTTAAAACTTTGCAAATCATCTCTTGTCTTATGCATGTTTATAGCCTTGGGTTCAGCATTGCTGCTTTTATTAAGATGGGACTTGATAGGCTGTATGAAAGGAAGTCTATGCTGGAACTGATTGTTTTGAGTTTGAGAATGCAGCTAATCCAATGTAGAGAAAACTTTAATTCTGAAATTATATCAGCTAGAAAAAATTTCTACTTTGTTATATGGCTGAAATGTCTGAAAACCTGTTTTAGTTTTTAGGAAAGAAAAGTAACCAAAATTACTTAAACTCTCTAATTTATAGTAATTTGTGAGTGTGAAAGGCCAAAATTTAACCCAAAATATTATGTTTTGGGACATACATGGCCTAAAGTCTAAAATGTGATTTATTTAAAAAGTATCTAATGAGTTGTCCTTATTGTTAAAAGCTCTGCCAATCTTTATGGTTAGGCTCTTGGAAGTTATTGACTCCTTTTGGGGGAAGTTATAACTGTTGTTTCTGTCTGACCTTTTTCTGTGCAGCATCATTAAATTATTTTTTCCCCTGCTGCTTGTGTAATGTAGGATCTTCGAGCCTAATCACAGACCTGGCACTGCTGCGTCCTGCCAAATGTACAGAAATCAAAACTGTAGCTACTTTCTATTAGTAAAATGTTTCAGCCCACTATTTGAAGAATTGTTGATTTTGTATAGAGGTTTGTGCTTTTTAAATTGAGGGACTGGAGTTTTTTCTTTTCTTGTTGGTGATACCTGCAGTACATTAAATAAGGATGAAAAAAAGATCCTGAATTTGGGGGAATTTTTGTTTCTTAAAACTTTTTTCCTGGGACATTTGGGAGGAGACATGTCTAATGCTTTATATACTTTAGTGAGTAAAAAAATGGTCATTTTAAAATGTCATTTTTATCTTTTCAACTAACACTGTGCCCTTACGTCATTTCCTTGTAAATGTAAGTACCTTCTGCTTGCTTTGAAATTGTTCTTAAAACTCAGAACATTTTCCCTAGAGAGTAAATTCATCTGTGTTATTTAAAAAACTGGTATATATGCCTGATCTAGTTATTGTTACAGTGTTTATTCTGTGTCTGCAGGAAGAGAGACCTGAGAAAGGTCTAGGATAGGTTGAAAGAGTGGAGATGATTTCAGAACTAATAAAATCGAAGTTTATATTTCTAACTCAGAACTGTTTTTTGCTATGGAATTTTTACCTGGGAATCTTAAAAATTGAAGCCTGCTTTACCAAGTGAACTAGGCACTAGAGCTCTGAGTAGCTTCCTTGTTTTCATCCATCTTTGCTATCCTGCTGCTCATCCCTCCATACCCTGCGACCCCCACTCTGACTTCTTCCTCTGATCTTTAAAATTTGCTTTGTAGAACATTTTTCTTTGCATCTCTCATTCAGGGATTTTCTCAGTAAGTTAAAAAATGGGCTAATTCAAATAATAAATTTTACGTATTAAAGGGCAAAATCTGACATGTATTCAGTACCTGTGCCTTGTATTAGCACGTCTAATGGAGTATACAGTCACCTCCAGCATCAAGAAGAACCTTGGGGATGCTTTCAGTTTTACTGATTATTTAATTTTGTAATCAGTTATTTCCTTGAATTAAAAACAAACCTTTGTTCAAGTTGAAACGTTGAAATGAATACATTAGAGAGGCAGAAAGAAGAGGAGCCTACTTATATGTAATTTTTCTTTGGTCATAAAAATAGTATGAAACACTTTTTAAAATTTAAATTACCTATAAGCTACTTCTGAATTATTCTGGGATTTGGATTCTAAAAAGATGATCATAGTTACAGCATTTATCACTAAGGCATTTAAAAACTTGAAGTAATCTATAAATCTGGATTGTTCATTTCACCATTTGCTGGGGAAAAGGAAAATTACTGTATCCATTTTACTCTCTTCTACTGTTGCTGATTTAATTGTTAAGTTTGTATTGTTTAAAACTTGAAGAGAATAAATGATTGGAGGCTAAGTATTAACTCATCGTGTTAACTATTCAGAAAGGATCCATAAATGTTTCTTTTGTAATTCAGGCTTGGGATTTTTAAAAATTATAGCATAAGAGAGCAAGTCTCTTAATTCTTAATGTGAAAAAACTTTTTCTTTTAAAGTTAGGATCAGAATTAGTTCTTCCATACAAAATCTGTTCTTTTTTCAAGTGTGAAATAAGATACTACTTTTAATCTGAAAATCTACAGAACAAACGTATAGTTGTGTAAAATTAAAATTTTCCTTGTTCTAAATATCTTGTTGGAAACTTGAATGGTTAAATCTACAAAATGTTCTACATTTGTAAATTTTGCAGACTGGAGTTAAAATGGAAGCTTCTTGCATTTAGTTCCTCAAGTTCACATCTTTATATTATAAACTATAAACTGTGCTCTCACCTGCCTTCATTTAAGAACAATCCACAATCAGTCAATTACAACGTAAAGTCATATTTTTATTACTGTTTTCAACAAGACTGCTTAGGGTGAGGGAAGAGGTGTGGGAGAAGGAGGGGCATATTTGACATTGGCACTGAGAGACAGTTAACATCAGCAAAACTTTGTTTTTAAAAGAAGAATTTTACATATAATTAAATACTTTTTTTTTTTTCACTTGGTGACAACATTCAGGCAACCCAAAACAAAGTGGGGAGGATGGGAGAGGGAGAAAGAGAAGAGGGGGAGAGAAGGAAAAGGGAGAAACGACTATATTTTGATTTGAAAATGTACCTTGGGTTTCATTTTGTGGTGGCAAAGCCCGATTGCTTCTTTTGTGTGACCTTTTAAATTCACATTGTTTGGAAGAAAACGATCACTTTTGTGCAAGAATGTGATTTTGGTTGGGTGGTGGGTTTGCTCTCCTTTTTGTTTGCTTGTGAATTAAGGAAGTCTTCTGCCGGGTTCCGTTCCTCTTAGGTGGCTGACAGGAAAAGTTTGTGTCTGGAGTTCTCGCAGCTTGTCGCCGAGTTGTGTGTCTGTCGTGTGTTCGAGAGCATTCCCGTCCGTGTCGCTTTTCAAGCAGTCCCCAGCGCCCTATAGTTTGTCCAGGCTTTTGGGATTGGTGAGAATCTCCCTGGCCAACCTCCAGGTCTGCTTGGCAGCGCTCTCCAGGGCCGAGTGGGGCTTGCCCTGGAAAAGGTCGAGGTTGGGCAGAAAGTAGTGGGGGCAGCGGCGGCACTGCAGGCAGGAGATGAGCTGCAGCAGGATGCCGTTGAGCCGGTCTCCGAGGCACGCCTCGTCCCAGTCCGTTTCCCGCGGATGCTTCTCGCACTCGTACAGCAGCAGCGTCTTCATGTGGTAGTTATTGAGCGGCTGGCCGGGCAGCTCCAGGTGGCGGTCCCGCAGCGTCTTCAGCACCGAGAGACACTTGTTTCGGCAGCCGCCCATCAGCAGGCGGTTTTCAGCCTCCCCAAACTGGAGCACCCAGGCGTCGCTCTCGGCGGAGCTCTGCTTGCCGGTCAGCGAGTAGCACTCCTTGGAGAGCAAGTTGAACCCTTCGGCCTTGACCTCCGCCACCCGATTGGGGCCAGGCCAGGGGATGTGGGGCATCGGCCACTGTGCCGCGCTGCGGGGCCAGATACCGGTGCACTTGAACGCGGGAGTGATTTGCACCACGTAGCGCTCCCTGATGCGCAACTTGACCTCGCTGGTATCCGCGATCATCTTGACCACATCCCGGTAGCTGCACTTGTCCACCGCCTGAGCCACCAGCGTCTGGAAACGGGAGCGGATCTTGCGTGCCGAGAGGTAGCCGGACGCCGTGATGAACTCTACCCAGAGAGACATGCTCCGCTTCCGCCCATCGCTCAGTTTGAGCACCGCGCAGCCGGGCAGCGAGCCGTCGTCCACGAAGTTGAAGACGCCCATCTGGTTTAGGTAGAGCACCACCTCGAATTCCGTGGGCGAGATGACCTCCAGACCCTCGTAGCGGGCATCGATCTCGCTCAGGGAGCTGATGAAGCGAGGCTCCTGCACCTCCACCTCCTTGAGCACGTCCGAGACCACCTTACAGACCTCTCGGATGGTCTTGGCGATGGCCGCCTTGCGCGCCTGGCAGCGCTCGGTGTAGTATTTATTGAGCTGGTAAACCAGCTTGGCCTGAGCGGCGATCATGTTGGGGCACAAGTCCGGGCTGTACACCGGCGTCTCGCAATACGTTGAGGGATCCAAGGCTCACGCGCTGGTGGTGGCCCTGCGGCTTGCGAAAGAGGCACTGCGCTCCCCTTGAGCCCCACGTTCACTCTTGTTTCCACCTGGGCTGACCGGCTGATGCTTCAGCCGTCTAGGGCTTTCTTTCCCCTCTTTTGAAAGCTTTTTTTCTTCTCCAGAAAATAAGAAGAAAAAAAAAATCTTTGAAAAAGAAAAGTACCTGCTGGGACTTTTTTTCCCTTTCTCTTGATAAGTGAAATGAAGATGTGCCTGCGGGCAAGATGAAGGGAAAGAAGGGGGGTGGGGAAAGACAGGGTGAGACGGAAAAATTCAGGTTACCGAGAGGTTAGGCTTAGACGTCTGCAGCGGAGATGGTCCAGAAATCTGGAAATGAGGTCTGTTAAGTGCCGAAGTAAATTTAAAAATAAAAGCAAAACATTCAGTGTTTCATTCTTAAACTTCTCTTCCACGCTGGTAGCACTTCTTTATTCAGCTTAGGTGAGTGCTTTTCTCCTCACCGTCCCCCAAATGGAAGGTGAAGGGTGTAATTAATGTCCAGAGAGCAGCGAAGTGCAACTCAGTCCGCAGCACGCGCAGAGGTTCTCAGACGCCTTGCACTCCCAGCGTGTAGGTCTGCTCTCCGCTCAGGGGGTCCTCTGGTAGCGGTTTTCCTCTTTTCCTACTGGAGGCGTTGTTTGGACTGGGTTGGCTTGTTTGCAGTGGGTTCTTCCTGTCTTTCTCTAGGTGCAAACCTCTGGAAGTTCTTTGATTTTCATTTCTGCTTCGTAATTTATAAATTTGGCTCTCACAGAATCTGTTTTAGTGTGACGAAGTCCTTGCTTGCGTTGCATCTGGGGTTTAGTTATAACGACTTCAGGATTTTTCTTCTCCTCCCCCTTTAGGTTGCTTGTGCAGATTCCACTTTCTGAGTCGTCTCTCCCTCCTCCCCTCCGATCTCTCTCTCTCTCTCCCCTAATCTCTCTCCTTTTCCCTCCCTCCCTCTCCCCCTCCCTCCTTTTCCCTCCCTGTCTTTTTCCCTCTCTCCCTCTTTCTCTCCCCCCCCCCCAGCCCCCCACCCAATCTCTCTCTCTCCCCTTGCTGTTTCCTGGAGTTATTTAGTTTATGAATGGTCCTGTACCATCATGAGGGGGGTGGAGCTTCAGTTCCTACAATCGCTATCCGAGCTGTCAATGCTGTAGCCAATCCCAGAGAGAAGACAGGCATGCTTGGCAAACAGTAGCAGCCACCGCTGCCCTTGATAAAGAAAGGGAGGAAAGAGAGAAGTAAGAAAATGGGAGGAGATAGTGGGAGTCAAACGCTTACACACAGTTTACAGCCCCCTCTTCTTTATCGTCCGCTCTTATCATTTGCCAGGACGAAAAAGAGTATGTAGAGAAGGGACTTCTTGGAGATGGCTGGAATGATTCAAGGGAGAGTGGCAGTGGTTCAGAAAGGTTCACTTTTTTTTTTTTTTTCCTTTCCTATCAGCATTGTGAAGAAGGTGCAAACTCTAACAAAATTACTTTCGCTTCAAGGCAAACGGAAGGAGGAAGGGAAATCTGGGAAAGGACCTAAATTTTTCTAGATTTTCTCCTCAGGCAGTCTTCCTTTTCTTCCCCTCCCCTCTCATTGTTGCCAAGAACCCTAGCAATTGCTGTATGTGTGCGCCAGTTGGGCAGTTGTTGGGGAGGGGGGGGTTGGACATGGGGTGAAGGTTTATAATCGTAAATCTTTCAGTAATTTCCATATGCTGTTGAAAAACAAGGCAGGACACAAATAGTGCAAGTACCTTGTTTTATAATTACTTCATAATTAAGATTAAGATATATTTAATATTAATTGTTTCAAGAACTAACTTATTAGAAAATATGTTTAAGTTGTGAGAAGTGGTGCAGATTTATATATGGTAGAATTTCGTTGGATATACTTTTAAAATAAACCACTAAAATTTTAAACGTAATGAAAACGAAGGGAAGTAAATGTGAACCTGAGTGAAAGTTTTCTTAAAATGTTTATGTTACAAATCTAATTTTGAGTATATTTTTCAGGCAGTACAGAATTTCTCTTATAAAATCATTTTATTTTCATAATTGACTCTTGCTTTTAAAAGACTTCACTGCTGCAAAAATCTATAAACTATCCTGTTATTGATTACACAGATGGCTTGCTCCTCCCTTGGCATTTCAGTGAAACTCACGCATGTGCTTTTAGTCTATGTATTAGCCTTTCAAGCTGAACCTATGGCAGCCTTTAGGTATTTTTGGTTGAAAAAGGTGTAACAGTGTTTCTGATTTGCTTAGACTTGAAGGTGTATGTTTGAACCTCAGGTGTGTGGATTCTGAGTCTTTTTAGGACACATCAAGTAGATGGGAATGCTTTTAGTTAGATTTTGGACCTTATGTTCTCCGATAATGCTATAACAATGAAAATCTATGAAGCCGATTGTGTTAAGACTTCATTTTGCAAACTATATGCGGCTTTGCAAAACCCCGTGGGAAGGTTTGACTTGCTCTCTTAAGGCTGAATCAGGTGAACCCGAATTCAGTTGCAGAGGGAAAGTTTGTTTCATCAGGTACTTGCTGTCAGACACTCGGACCTCTTGGTTCTTTCTTACACGTCTGGTGCAGACCACTGGCATCTTGTCACCCCTTCACTCGTTGCTATAAGTCTCTTTGTAATGAAGTTTGCCCTTTTTGTCCTTTTTGAATTAAGTCGGATTTGCCGTCCGCCATCCATCTCAGCAGCCGGGGTTGGAAGAGCAGTCCGCGGGACTCCGGAACGCCGAGCTGTAGTGGCTTCTCGGGAGTGGCGGTGGCGCCGGCGGCCGCGGGCTCTGGCGGTCTCCCGCCTTCCCGGGCACTCGGCTGGCGTCGGGCCCCGGGCCGCGGCGGGGATGGACGGGACCGGCGGTGCGGGCGCCCGGGCTCTGCTGGCACCGGGCAGTTGGCCGCGGCCGCAGCGGCGCTCTGGGCAGTCGCAGTGGCAGCAGGGGCACTTGGCGGCGGGGGCGGCGTGAACGCCGGCGGAGGGTCCCGCGCGCCTTCCCCCGAGGGCCGTTGCTGGGCGGAGACTGGCGGCGGGGCAGGAGGTGCGGAGCCTGCCCTCCCGGACCCTCTCCCCGCGCCCCCAGTCGGAGCCGCCCAGGCCTGGCGCGAGGACCGCCCGGGCCGCGACTTCCCGGGGAGCGAGCATGTGCGCGAGGCCCCGGGTGACGGCGCCGGCCCGCCTCCGCGCGCCCAGCCCGCCGGCCGGCGCCCTCCGCCCGCGCGCCCTTCCCGGGTGGGGCGGCCCGGCCGAGCGGAGCTTCTCGCCGCCTCTCGCTGGACACCCCCCGCCTCCTCTGCTCCCGGCTCGGCCCGCAAGGCCAAGCCTCGTCCTACCCTAGTCCCCTCACTGGTCCACTTGTACATACTGAGGCCGAGGGATGATAAAACGTTACAAATGTTTTGATTTAAAAACAATTCATTACCAATTTACCCTGTCCGAGGTAGATGCTCTAGTAAATAATAAATCAGTTAAACAAAGGCGACTTTAATTTATTGCCGTGGTACTAATTAGAAACATCATTTGAGCAATAAACTTAAACACTTCCAGCAAATAATGCTCCCTCTTGCTGGTCCCCTTCCTCCCCCCTCCCCCACCCCAGCTCACTGGCTGCCTCCGCTCCCAGAGCAGCTTCAGCTGTGTGTTTGCGGACCGCTCTTCCTCTGGTTGAATAATTGAAGGGGAAACGGTATCCGAGGAGGCTGTAATTGAAGAGCCCCTGTCACCCTGCTTTTATGTATGTTAGTATAGAAGTCCATCAGCAGCTCCTTGATGGTGTATTAAAACGAAGTGGCAGCCGCTTCTGCAGGAGATACCGTATTCTATTAAAGGAGACCAAGTGAGAGAAAGAAACTCTAGAGGCTAAAAGCCACTTCAAGTCTTCAGACCGATTGATCTGTATTCTCTTGTTATAATCCGTCTCATCATACTTGAGTTAATGAGGCAAAAGAGGGGGAGCGGAATCTGATGGTCCTTGACGAATTCATTAGGGAGGCTGCAGGACATTTTATTTGACTGTTAAACATCTTGTTTGTTTGGTTTAGGCAGTGCCAACATCAGCATGCTTCTGCCCAGACTTATCATGTTGGTCTGGCTACAGACATTCCTAAAAAGAGAAGGGGGACATGCAGTGTGTGATTTGAGTGTTTTGTTTTGGATTTCATGGAGCTCATAACCTTCAGACTTCTCTAGGATTTACCTTCACCGTCCTTACACTAGGAACATTTTATAAGACTATAGACGATAATACTGAGGTGGGCATGTTTTTAGTTACTATAAACTCAAATATGTATGTTTAAACCTTAGTCTGAAAAGTTCCTATTTCCTTAAAAAAAAAAAAAGTGAGTCAAATTACAGCAATTACTGTGCTAGTTTTTGAAAAATGTGAATGTTTAAGCTCCAGAAGAGTAGCCAGGTCATACATTAGATCCTATTTTTACTTGGTCATGGTTAAATAAACTTTTAATTATTAATTGAATTTCTCTTTGCAGTGAAACACTTATGCGTACAGAAACTGGGGAATAAAAATTTTAACTCTTTATACAAATGCAATGTTTTTGAAAAAAATTGTATATTTTTATTTGAAGGGCTTTTTATATTTAACATCAGAAGCAGAACCAGGAACTGTATGAATGGTGCTAAAATAAGATGATGAGTTGACAGAAAACTTAAAAAGCTGAAAATATTTCTAATTGAATAATGGGCAAGTAAGTTAGAATATTAATCTTATAATACTACGGTGCTTGATTTTCTCAGTTTATCCAATTACAAGACTTTCTTGCATAGAGAATTCAGTCATATTTTCCTTCAGCAATTGACTTAAGCAACCTCAACTTCAGTTCTTTGAGAAACAACACTGTCTTCCATTTGCAGGCAAACAGTATGAGAGAAAAAGAAAACTGATGCTCCTTGCCTGTCATTTTTATACGTTCTTGCACTGCTGATGAAGCTTGAACTGCTGCAGGGAACGTATGGATTTGAAAAGAAATGATTCAGTAGTGCATGTTGTGTTTCTCAGAGCAAAACCAAACTAATGCCCGAAGCCAGTGCTTCTGTACATCTGACAGTTATAATCCTGTTTACATTTCCAGGGAATTCGAAATCCTTAAACTGTTTTATTTTTTGCTGATCTTTACTTAGAAATGTGCTGAGTTAAACTTCAGAGCAAGTTTTACTTTATCATATCACTGGGACGTAAAAGATACCCATTAATTTATTATCCCTAGAAACAGCATATAGTGTTTTAATAATCTTTGCTAAAGAGTATGGAAACTTTATACCAGGAAAAATTTTAGAATTATTTAAAAAATAATCAGATTATTGACTTAAAAATATCAACTGTCTGAAGGATTTATACTTTTGGGAAAACAAACGATCACATGTTTACCTGTAAATATTCTTATTCTCTAAAATCTGACTTTAAAAATATCAATGCACATTGCTAAGTGTTTGGTTCTTATATGCTTAATCATTCAGAGTATTTATAGAAATGCTTAATATTTTTAAGAAAATTCTTTTTTAGGAGATCAAGGTGTAAAAGGGAAAATAAGTATTAAATTCCCCAATTTAAAAACTATTCCAGTAAAAACAAGAATAATCCAAACATAGTTTGTTAGTGTATTAATTGATGAAAGTTAATTGATGAAGATATTAAAATATCTGTAAGAAGCTTCAATAGCACCAACTGTTAGGATTATATGGTATACATTCAAAGTAAAATCACATTCTCTTTCGTTCTATGTCAAATGATCTACTTTTCCAAAACTCCCAAGTGTGAGAGAAATTATTTATAAGCTATTGATAATTATGACTCTGAAATCAATCTGGAGAATAATCAGTCATTCAGTGTTTTCTTTGAGCAGTTCACAATAGTTCCTATTACTTTAAATGGTCAGTCATACTGTCAAAACAAGTTGTTTTTTTAAATTTGCTTCACAAAATAGCTTAAAAAAAAAAGAAGAAACTCAAACTTTGTAATTACATTGATTGGTAAGCCAAGGATATTGTTCTCATTTGAACAGTTTCAATTTAGTGTTCTATGAAGTCAAAGGAATGGTCTTAACTTTGCATTACTGAAGCCTCAAACTCTATTGAAAAATACTTCTATATACCTTTTGAATATTGTTTTATAGAATTAAATTTGTTTGGGTTACATTGGCTAATATATTTAATTAGTGATATTTATACTTATTAAGCTTTTATAAGTCTAATTCTGTGTAATTTAGTAGGATGAGACAGTTGAAAATACAACAGATGATTTTTTCAGAAGTTTAGTACCAGCTGGTATATGAGTACTTTATTAAGCTATTCATAAGGTCATATCATCAAGTAGAGGATTATAGAGCAAGGAACCTGTATTCAGGAAAATGGAAGCGAGCAGTTTGTAGCCTGATTGAAATGTAAATGCAACATTATTGAGCTAGGATATGCAGTGTTAAGACAGTCTTAGTTAATTTGGCGATGATTTTTCAGAAGGTATTTCATTGAATTTACTATATTTTCGCTTATGTCTTTTAACTTTACCAAGAAACATACACATTTTTGAGTTGCAGCAGTCGCAATCCTTTATTTCTGTAAGACAGTTCTGAAAGTTTGAACAGATAAGTGTCTGCCTTGTCTGTCTGCTTTTGTTCCTTCCTTCATCTTCCCTTTCTTCCTTCTTTCATTCATTTTAACAATTTCTAACTTACTAATCTACTCTGAGGTATATATCATATTTTTCCTGTTTAATAACATTGACATCATAACTTACTATAATTTCCAACAAATGAAAGTGTGCTTTTACTAGAGCCAATTCTTAACGATTTATAGGAGGATTATATAATTAGTGGGTTATTATTTATGTCTCCTCCATCTTTGAGAAATAAACTTTTACTGGCCTTTAATATCACTTCCAGAAGATAGAAAATCAAGATTGTGACTATTAAACTTGATGCTAGATAAGTCAAGGCTTTTGATTTCAGTTTCGTTCAGTTCTATTTGGAACATTGAATTGTTTGCTTTAAAGAAGATGTGGTTTCCTTTGTTTCCTAAGATAATAGTACTGACTCACATGTAAAATGTTTCTTGGGATCTCAGAGCCATCCCCACTCCCCTTTCTACTTTCTCTCGAGATCAGTGCCAGACATTTACGAAACAGATGATGGAGAGGAGGGATGTTGATTATGCCAGTACTGAGCGGTGCTTAGTTCAAAATGTAAGACTTGGTGTTATGTTCCATGTTTCTTTCAGTCCATATGAGACATTTTGTGGATCTCTGTTTAAAATTTATCAGTTAAGCATATTGTAGGTAAGTTTTTGTTACACTTCAGGAAAACTAGTTCTTTCCAACATCTGTTTTTCTTGAAATATATAGGTTCTGCAGCACTCCGTCTGTATTATTATTAGTAGTAGTAATCTTGAATCCATCTTCTGCTACAATTACGGGAAATTTTTAATAGACTTTGTGGTATTTTTAATGAAAACGTTAAAAAATCTAGCCTATTCCTTCCTTTAAACACTGTGAGTAAAAGTGATGTGCTGAGAGGTTTCTGTGATTCCTGGTAGTGGTTAAATAACAACAACAAAAATCCTTCATTGGCTCTAATCTACATATAGAAGACATCTGTGTAGTATAAATGAAATAATATCTGATGATCTAAGGAGTGGAAACTCTTCCTTTAACCATGTGAAGTAAAGCTGGGATATAAAACAGCTGTCTGGGCCTATGTATATCAAGATTCTGCCAGTCTGTTTCTTTTCTGAATTTTCCCTTTCTCCCTTCCCTTATTATCTTTGGATCCTAAAGAATCACTCTCTTACTTTTTGACTGGTTTTGTCTGTAGACAAAACCTGGGTTGGTAGGTTTAAATCAGCCTCGATAGAGTGAAAAATCTTTGATCTATGACTGTGACTTTTTCCAAATGATTTGCTTGCTGGGACAGACACTATCCATGCCCTTTTACTTTGCTATCAGATAGGTGCACACAGAGGACCTGAAAGGCTACCAGATGCACAGTTAAATCATCTTATTAGATAAGTAAAGGGTTCCAACCTTACTTAATTAGATCTTATATTTCTAATAGTTACTTGTTCTGTTGGTTATTTAACCTTGTTGGTTAAATGTTCTACAGATCTAATCTTTCCTTCAAATTAGTCACAACTTTCTATAAATTGTATTGAAAATTAATGAAATACAAAGCTGTGTGTTTTTTTTTTTTAATGTAGGTTTGTTGGCTGTCACATAGCTTACCTGGATAGATAAGATAAAGGGAGACATATGTTACATTTAAAGTCGGGCAGTCGTGTCCGACTCTCTGCGACCCCATGGACTATAAGGTCCATGGAATTCTCCAGGCCAGAATACTGGAGTGGGTAGCCTTTCCTTTCTCCAGGGGGTCTTCCCAACCCAGGTCTCCCGCATTGCGGGCAGATTCTTTACCAGCTGAGCCATATGGGAAGCCCAAGAATATTGGGGTGGGTAGCTTATTAAAGAGCGTTAGTCTAGGGGATAAGAAGCCCTGAATTTTTACCCTTCCTTGGTTACAAGTTGTGTGAGTGACCTTGATCAAGTCATTATCTCTACTTATATTTTCTCAATTGTTAAATGGGGGGACAGATGAGGAGTTTTTCTGCCTCTTCTAGATAGTCAGAAATCTATAATTTTTTACCCCAACATGATCAGAGTTGTTGTTTATATCTTTAGCAGTTGATTTTAAATCAGAAATCTTTTTGCACACATTTAGAGTTTCAGAGCTTTTCTGATACAACCATCTGAAAGTTTACAGTGTGGAAATAATCACAGAAAAAAAAAAGCTTGCAAATGGTTATAGTCCATATTTTAGACTTTAGGGAAGAATACAAATTATAGATTGAAGACAGTTTGGGGGACATCCCATTAACAAGTTGGAATAAATTCTAAGAGTATGCTAATTATTGCTTGATAAGAGTTGGATCACAGAAATGTGAAAATGAAACAGGCTGTGTATTATTATATATTTAACAAAACTATGTGTTTAAAAGTATACACAGGGTTGGCAGGTGTGTTTATTTCCTCAGGCTGTTGAATTGTCTTTCAGTGTTTCTGATATTTTTACTAAGATTAGCTAATCTGTAAATATTGGTTCCTGAAGCCAAATAAAGTTCAAGTTCACCATGAACTTAAAGGAATGTTCAGTCTTCTCTTTAGAGAAATGACGTTGCTTTAAGCAACCATAACATTACCATATTTATGTTGTGATAAAAGGTAGACCCAAGCAGGGAAATGGTTTTCAAAACATGAGTCACTAAAGTAAGTTTTATGCTACTTTCTCATGGTTTTCACTTGTTTTCATCAGAAGATCTGACAAGCATAAAAGTGTTAACATCTTTTACTTGACAGATGTTCTTAGTTTTCCCTCAAACTGTAAAAGATGCTATATCAGACTAGCATGGTAGGAAATAATTTCAACACCTCCCTTCACTTATGCAATAACTTATTATTTGTCTGAGCTTGTGGATATTTTTGGAGAGAGGGAAGTGAGGCAGGAAAAGACAGCATACTGAGATCTAATTGTTCTCATTTTGAGTTATAGATCAATCAGTCTGTCTGCTTTATTATAAATTCACTCTAAAATAGCTTTTCAATGGGCATAGTTGAGTTATTTTTATGTCTATATTGTATTCTTTGGAAATCCCTTGTTAATGCAGTAGGCATGGCAGGTGACCACCGAGAGAGTTGCTGATGGACACTCTGTGGGTTTGCAAAGTGCAAGCCTAAAAGACTAAGAGATGAGAAATGTATTGCTATTTGTGAATTTATGTTTTATCTCACTTCACTTGAAAATTTATGAGTAGCGTGGCTTAAGGGTGCTGGAGTTGTGTGTTCCAGGGCTTGCCCCTACTGATAACACCCTTGTTGGCGTGAAAGTGCAATGCAAATTATGACAGTTACAACCTTCTGTTTTGTTTAACCTGTCAGTAGATTTCCTGGCTCAGTGCTGAGGGCAATGGTGTGTTCAGCTAGTCCATATTCGCCTAAACTTAAAAGGTCAGGTTTCTACAGGCAAGCCTAGTCAAAGCCTAATTGATGAGGAGGGCAGAGAGACAGAATTTACTGTTCTGTTGGCTAGTTTCATATCGTTAGGTTGTCCTGAAAGCATCAGGCAGTCACAGCCCCTTTCATGTAAGTGCTGACCCTAGACAGGAGCTGACAATCAAAGGAGGCAGCCACAGGAACCAGTGCAAGTAGGCTATTGATTTTTCAGTTAGGTCTAAGTAGTTTGTAGTATGGGTAATGGGTGACAGAGGCAGGTATGTCATTATCAATGAGCTCCAGAACAGTCGCCACAACCCTCTCTCATATTTCCTTCAGCCCTGACAGTATACTTCCAGGGCCGGTCAATAAATCGCCCAACCCTTAACTGACAAGTGACTTGGAGGTTTAGGTTGAGGGGTGGAAGTTACAGAGCTAAACTCCTCTACTTGAACACGTGCTGGATCTCAGTACTGGATCTCAGAATTAGTAATTATGTTATAAGCTTTGGAAATTTTGATTTGTAAAATTCTGTGCAACTCAGTAGAGTTTACTTTTAAGCTTTTGAGAATTCAAAAAGCATTTTTACTTTGTTTAGAAGTTAAGAAATGTTTGTAAAGATATTCTGCAAGCACAATAGGTTATTATTGCATGGTTTTGCTTTTAATTTAGACTAGATGCTTACTTATTCATGATAACTCCGAACTTATAAAAGTTTAGTAGTTAGAAATTGCCCCTAAAAATCCTTTATAAATCCTAATTTCTTCTGAAATGTTTCAACTGCAGTAGGAAAAAAACTCGAACCATTTGTAAATGTGATGTATTAGACACTAAGCAGTTACTATTTGACCTTCAAATTTGTTTTATATTACTTTTCACAGTAAAATAGTCAGGAATTAAACATTTAATGATTAAAATTTGATAAATTATGATTGTTTCTGAATTTAAAAAGTGAGGCTAATACTTTTTTTAAAAGCCTTTCGTATGGATATTTACACTTAAAGGTAAGTACAGTTCATATTCACTTAAACACAAAAGTGTAACAGGTTTTGATTAAAAGTATACATGTTCTAAAAGGGATATAAAATGATATAAGAAATATTTTAAATTTAAGCCAACATCTACTTTGTTACAAAATTTAAGTAATATAAAGAGATATTATTTATAACTAGAAAGTGGGAGTTTGGGTTGTACCAGGATCCTTGCGAACTATCACATGCTTACATTTTTTTTTGAAGACTTTAAACAAATTGAAATAAAACAGAAAAGTAAATGTTTTTTAAGACTTCCTTAAATAACTTATCGCTCAGATATCTTGTTTAACACTGTGATATTGTACAGAACTGCAGTTTAAGTCTGTAGTATCATCTAGTCATGGGGTACCGTGCATGGCCACATGAATCACTTTCATTTGTCCAGTGCAACTGAAAATACCACTGCTCGGCCCCGCTCTTTTTTTTTCACGTAGCCAGCAGGTTAATGCACACTGATAGTACGGATGCTTAAATATTTTCTTGAGTTTGCAGTGACATGTCTGGGTGAATACCCCTGTCTTCCTTCTTAAGAAATGAAAAAATACACAATTGAAACATAGTGAAAGATGGCTACTACTGAGATACGACCATCTTAGTTTTAAAGAAGCTTTCATATTATGTGAATAATATTTAGAGAAATTTTATTTAGGTCTCTGGCTTTGGTCCTCCTTCGAGGTTTGCAGATTCTTTAAAGCAAGATTCCTGCTAGAGTCATTGTTTTCTCCCTGTTGTCTGTTACTCATTCTCTAACCTGTATTTTTCTGCTGGATTAGATAAAATATTTAGTGAGAATCTTGTAACCTCTATATTGTCAGCTACGTTATAGGTACAGTGTCTTTTGCTGTATTTGAAATCTTTCCTGAATGCAGAGTTTTATAGGAATGTAAAAAAAAAAAAAAAGCTGAAGAAAGGGGGACAAATTAAATTTTCATGAAAGAAAATCCTAATCAGCAGTGACAGTGTAAGAGAAAGATGATTGCCACTTGGTCATTGTGGAGAGGCACTTAGATTTGGTGTCAGTGCTTCTGTTAATGATGACTAATGTCTTTCTTGGAGCAAGTGCATGCTCCAACATACTGCTACAGCCCAGAGAGAGGGCTCAGCAATAGGCACCGCTCGGCAAAAGCATTAGGTGTCCTAAAACAAAGGCTTTTTAATGCAATCAGTTTGACAGTCTCTATTATTAGAAGAATGCAAACATAATTCTAAGGCATTTGTCAGCACACTTTAAGTTGTTATATGTCCAGTACTAAGAGCGATTATTTTACCATTAACATGTAAAGAATCTGAGCAGTGTTAATAAGATATGCTCCCCATTTTGTCGCTTATGGGAATGGGCACACATGCTGCCATCGCACAAAACCACTGGTGTTAAGAAAGTTTTAAAGAGAGAAACGTGCAGCAGACTTTTTTTCATGCTGCATCGCCGAGCGTTGAATAAATGCTTTATAGCCAGCAAAAAGATAATGAATGACTCAAAAGGTCTTTTTAGATCTTTTAATCTTAAATATACTGCTTACGAAAAGAAGATGACATGTGTTATTTCTTCGGTGTTCCCCCAAAGTGTAAGACCTTTCAGAAGGGCATTCGCAATGCTTGTCATATTTTTTCATATACATCTTATTGGCCTGACATGTCTTGAGGACCATGAGAACACAGATGTCATTGCATTCAGACAACGCTAATTACTCTGGGATTTTTGCAGCCTCAGTGCCTGCATGTAACTGTCGGTTATGGTTGTTCATGCAGCCTACAGTGGGGACACTTTGAACGTGAAAATAGTGAGACACAAAAATTGTAAGACAGGCCTTTTAGTCTCCTATTGTTCTCCAATAGAACTTGGAAGAAAAAAATTCCTGACACATCAATTTCATTCAGTGTTTTGCATTTGAACCATGTTTTGGCAACATTTTCCTTTCTAAACTAAGTATGTTATGCTTTAGTGTTCAGTGAAATGTATTATCCATCTGTTTCTTAAGCTTTTGGTACAATCTTCTACATCATTTTGTCTTCAAGCTTCATGGGAAATTTCTTTATGTAGTTTATAGTTTGAGAGAAGCACTAATTGTGATATGTCTTTCCGAAATGACATTGAGAAACAATTAATATGTATGGTGTGTTCTTCTGATGTGTGATTTAATGTTTAATGAGAAGCTGCAGCAAATATGGTTAGTCTCAATGTCGATAAGTCCAGTCGTCTTACGCTTTTAACACAGGTCAGTTCTTTTCTTTGTTTAATTTTCTCTGTAACGTTCTGGATTTCAGTTGATGATTCATGGTGTTTAGGTGCTTTTGAAGTGTCAGAGGTCAAATGGTGGTCAGATCTGGGCCCTCCTTACTAAATGTGAAGACCAAATCCATGTTTTGATAGAACAGCCTAATCTGTGTTAATCACTGATGGAAAATAAAAAACTCCAGTAATGTAACTTCAAATGCTGATGAAGCAGAAATTGAAGCAGCTTGATCAAAGATGTATGATGAGATAAAACTGCAGTCTCTGCTGTACAGTTATAGTAATTATGACTAATGAACCGTCCAGTCTGGATGAAATGGCATGCCCACAGGGACTGTGTCCAATCAGTTGTGACTTACACAAGCTGAACAAACCATTGTGATGGGATTCCAAATTCTATACTGTTAGAAGTATACTCTTCATTATTAGTTTAACTTTTGTTAGGGTGATACACAGTGGTTGGAAGTTATTTAGATTTTGTTAAATATAGATTATAATTCTCTTTCTCTTTTCATAGACTTATTTAAAACACGCATTTGGTGTGACCTCTGGTTTACCTCTCCTCTCCTAAGCACATTTAGATCACTAGCACCATTCTGTGACTTCCTACTTTTTCTTCTGTTGCACTACTTTTGAACACGCCCTCTTTTTTAGAGCTGTTGTTTACTTTTGCCAGGGATTATTGTTCACTAAGTGGATATTGAAGAGATGCTTTTACAATAGTGATAAGACATATGAGACAGTCACTCTGTGTAAGCACCAGGGTAAGTGCTTCCTCTACGTTGACTCACAGCTCCTCTCTACAGCCCTTTGAGGTGCAGGTGGAGAGAGTGAGATGCAGAAGGCAGAGTGCTTTGCCCAAGGTTACATGCTCTTACGAATGTTGAATTACCTTCTGGAGGTCAGTTATATTCTTCTAGCCCCAATGTATTTCTAAATTATTCTCATTTTCCCCTTTTCCAGCCTGGATTAGTTTTTTGTTCTTGCTGGTTTTCTGGCAGCTGACAAAACTGCTAGGGTATTGTAGATCTGAGGGCTCCTGTGCAAGATAGTCTAGCATAGGTTTCCAGGCGCCTCAACTTCAATTATATTCAAGTCCCTAAACTCCCTCAGTTGGTATGTGTTTAAGTGATTAGTTCTTTCAGGATGGAGTTTAGGAATGTGTGCTTTTGATATGAATGTATATCTAAAATGTAATGAATGCGTCAATTTGATTCACTCTTAAAACTGTAAAATCTTTTAAGTTGTAATAAGAATACAGTTTGTTCACTTAAAAGAAGATAAAATGGTGCTAGTAAAATAAGCTTGGTTGGTTCTCTTCGGAGATTATCTACACTGACCTTTTTTCATCCTACCAAGTATAGCCCCAATCTTAATGATTTCTTATTCCCAGCATCTTACATACTACCTTCTAGATAGTGCTTTCTTGGTGGCTCAGACGGTAAAGCGTCTGCCTGCAATGCGGGAGACCCGGGTTCGATTCCTGGGTCGGGAAGATCCCCTGGAGAAGGAAATGGCAATCCACTCCAGCACTCTTGCCTGGAAAATCCCACTGACGGAGGAGCCTGATAAGCTACAGTCCATGGGGTCGCAAAGAGTCAGACACAACTGAGTGACTTCACTGTCACTTCTAACTTTCTAGATAGTAGGTATTCAGTAACTGTGTGTGGAAAGAAGGAGCCATCAAAGGAAGCATGGGGGCTTTTCATTGATTCAGCAACTGAGTGATCCTGTCAAATACCTGCATCAATTCTAGTTCCTCTGACAAATTTTTACTTGCATGGATAGAACAAAACAGGCTTTTGTTATGTCATTCTTCTTCAGCATTTAAAAACTCGACCTAATCAATTTTGTTTTCCACTGACCCTCAGTCTGAAGTTTTTGTCTTTCCAGGCTGACATCCTTGCATTTATCATGTAATATCCCACAGAGAGCTTTCTTTGAATTCATATTCTAGTTACCATCAATCTCAAACAGTTTATCTTTTCATTTTTGTTGTCTTCTCTATGTCATTATCTATGTATTCTTCTCCCTTTATTTACCTTGGCAATGTGAAAAGTTATTGAAAAGCAGGTATCATTTTGTTTATTTGGTGGCATTGCATGACTCGATACATAGTACATGCTCCAGAAATACCTATAGATTGGTCAGTAACTTCGGTGCCCTCCTTTTTCTACCAGGTTTCTTTCCATAACCAAGGTCAGATTTTCAGTGTGAGATTTCTAGAGGCAATGTTTTAAAACTCTTTTAGAACTCAATTGAAATGAGATTTACACAAACATATTGAGCGCTTATTCTGTGCCAGGTACTGTACAAAGCACTTTCATTGTCTTAATCCTCTCAGTAAAGGTATGAGTTGTAACCTATCATTATCCCTATCTGTGTAGTAACCAAAGCACAGAGAAATTAAATAACTGGATTAATTCTAAACCTAGGAAGTAGCAAAACATGACTTGCGAAGATAATGAGTGTTTTTAAAAGCAGTTTTTTCTGGTATCCTTCCAATGCCATGCTGTTTCTGTTTTTTAATGCCCTTTCTGCAGTTGTCTATGATGGTTTCTGAACTTCTGCTTTCCTGCAGCTTAAGTGATACTTTGCAAACCTCCTTATCCTTACCTTCTAAAGATACTCCAAAGTCCTTTTCTTTCCCACTAATTTTCAGAAGAGGAGAAAGCTTGGTATATACTACTCTGAAATGTGACATGATCAGACAGTACAGACAGATAAAGAGACCCCAGGCTTGTGTTTCTGTTTGTTTGTTTTGCTTTCCTTTTTAAATTCATGGAGGACCAAATAGCAGTTGTCATTATCATCATCTTATGCAAGTTTTAAGAGATGGTTGCAGTGTAAGCTGTTACGTAGTCTGGTTAGGAAATTTCCAAAGTAATACATACTAAATCATTAGAAAAATGCTTGAAATGTAAATTGGTTTTAAAGTGATTGGTAGTTATGTCCATGGATGTTTGTAAAAAGGAAATGGAGTTAATAAAATGCATATTTTATATTTAGGAAACATTGTGGCTTATAATGAGTCTTTATATAAAATTGAAACCACTGTGTGATCAAACAGGAAGCAGTTTACCAAATATAGTAAGCTCTCAGAAGTAAACTGGCATCAATTTCAATTTCTTTTTGGATTTCAGCTTTTACGTGAAAGTTGATGGCATTCTGTTTTATAAGCACTGCAATACTTTGTGTATTTTTAAAACTCATATCCATATATTTGGCTTGCAGGAATTTAGTTATTCAAGTTCTTCCGTATTCAATAAAGATCAATTCACATTTAACCAAAAAATTTGTCATGGTAATTACTGTTTGTATTCTGAAAACATTTTAGTCTGAAATCAATATCAATTATTGATCTTCTTTGAACTTTTAAAATTTAAATTACTTTGCAGCTTTTCCTAAATAATTTAATTGGAAATCTTTAATTAGAAGAAAGTCCAATAAGATCCTAAAATAACTTTTTTTTGAAATGAGTCTGTTTCATTTTATGGTTTATTGAATCACATTTTATTCATTCATTAATTATTTTATACCTTTGACTCTTTCAGATATAATTTAGATATAGTAAGTTAATATTCCAGTCTCATAAAAATGCCATATGATTCTGTGATTCTTTTTTACAAGTTTTTTATAAGGGAATTGAAGTGACAGATTTATATAATTAGAGCATTAGTCATATTTAAAGTATTTCAAAAGAAATTTTAAGTGAAAAAATAATAAAAAATCATTTCTGCTGTGATTTTACATACATTAAGCTTATGTTATATTCATGAAGAAAGACTTGAAGAGAAGGAGCAAAAAAGAGCATAAAATGGAATAGTTAGAATAATAGTGGTTAACTTTTAAGGGATTTAATTTCCTTCATTATTTTATTAATATTTATTCAGCACATTTAAATATTTGTATATGTAAATAAATAACTTTGAAAATCTAGTTTGTTTTTAAATAACTCAGGTTGTATAGCTTTACCATATTTTATTGTCTTTTGTATATTAAAGAATTAAACCAGGTTTCCATTATGTGCTGCGTATACTTTGCCATGGGAATTGTCAGCTGGAATTACCTTGAGAGTTGTCATATAAAAAATATATGTAAAACCGTAATTCATATGCTGCCCCTCTACAGTGTTGTGTGATCAATAGGAAACGTAGGTAGGGACTTCCTTGGCGGTCCAGTGGTTAAGACTGTACTTCCACTCCTTGGGATGCTGGTGTAATCCCTGGCCAGGGAACCAAGATCCCACAGGCCCCGTGGCAGCTTCCCCCTCCCCCCGGAAAACCGCACATTGCTGTCTTGCTGGAATTCCCTGGTGGTCTAGGGGTTATGACTGTGAACTTCCGCTGCAGGGGGCAGGGCGTGTGTTCAGTCCCTGGTTGGCACGTGCTACACAGTGTGGCCAAAAATTTTTTAAAATAGTTTGAGAAAAAATAGCCTTTTTCACTCCTGTGATTATATGATGCTAATTGATGAGTTTTATTATTGTTAGATTGCCAAGATCTATGCTTATATACAAATTTGTAATAAGATTGAAAAAGATTACTTCCTAACAAATCCAATTCTGGGCAGCAGGGAAACAGAAATGAATAAGATATAAGACATAAAACATCTTACTCATAAGAAATGAATGAGACATACTTTTGAATCTCTCAGAGCTCTCAGGTAATAATATTTGTACTGTTTAAGTGTTTGAAGGCTGTAATGAATTGAATGCAGGTAAGTTTTAAGAACATGTATTGCATGTTAAATGTCTGCTGTTTGCTGTTTCAATACTTCGTGCTTTTTGACTTTGTTTTGTTCTCTCTGCTTCGTATAACTTTCACACTATGAAGTTAAGAGCTTGTTTTCTCACGTGTCCGTTAAACAGTTACTGAGAGCATACAGGGCAGGGGTGCCTGCCTGCAGGGAAAATGAATATGCACTTACATTACCATTTATCACAGCTGCCTATAGCAGTGTGCCTATACTATCACTAACTTTGCTTCTTTCCTATTCAAGTTTGCACATAGAGTAAATGTACTTTGTGTTCAGTAAATTCCCAGAAAAATTCAAGGTTCCGATTGCAAATAGGGGGAGAAATATCCTTGGAAAACAGCCAGTGAATACTCAGCAACAGTGAGAAGAGCTGAGGTGAGCAGACTGTTACATGCTGATTGGTAGATTTGCAGACAAGGAAAAAAGGCATTGAATAGCTTTGTGCATTTAAGGCCAGGCTTTCTGCAAGAACCAAGATCTTTCTGAAGTGTATGATGGATACTAACAGGAAAGAATTAAAAGGGGGACTGAGTGGGAAGGAGAATAGTAGAGACTGAGGCACAGTCAGTGATGTGGAGAGTGATGAGAGCAAAGTCATTCACAGTAGAGGAAGAACAGTCAGAGACAGATGATAACGCAACAGTCTCATTGTCAAAAGATCACATGGTGAAGGCACGGCAACCCACTCCAGGATTCTTGCCTGGAGAATCCAACGGACAGAGGAGCCTGGTGGGTACCGTCCATAGGGTCGTAGAGTCGGATTCTACCGAAGCAGCTTTGTGCGTGTGTATAGGTAGATGGATGGATAGATGGATGGATAGTGTGTGCCCCCAATCATGGTGTGTGTGTGCTCAGTATCTTAGTTGTGTCCAACTCTGTGCAACCCCGTGGACTGTAGTCTGCTTGGCTCCTCTGTCCATGGGATTTCCCAGGCAAGATTACTGGGGTGGGTTGCCATTTCTTCTTCCAGGGAATCTTCCGTACCCAGGAACAAACCCTCATCTCTGGTATCTATGACTGTGCCACCTGGGAAACCCATATATGTATTTATTACACGTCCCTGGTGGCTCAGATGGTAAAGAATCTGCCTGCAATGCAGGGGACCCAGGTTCCATCCCTGGGTCGGGAAGATCCCCTGGAGAAGGGAATCAGAGGAGTCCATGAGGTCATAGAATCACACTTGACTGAGCGACTTATGAAGCTTTTCAATAAAGGAAAAATATATATCTGTTAGTTTTGTATTGCTACTGTAAAAATTACCAAAAAATGTAGTGGCTTGAACGATACATGTCTCCCTGGGCTAAAATAAGGTGTTGGCAGGGCTACTTTCTTTTCTAGAAGCTCTGGGGGAAGGATTTGTTTCCTTGTCTTTCCACCTTCTAGAGACCTCCCATATGCCTTGGCTCATGGCCCCCTTCCTCCACCTTCAAAGTCAGATACCATCGGTTGAGTGCCTTTTCCATCACATTCCTCTGACCTACTACCCTTCTGCCCCCCTCTTCCACTTTGCAGGACCCCTGTAATTACATTGGGTGCACTGGATAATCTAGGTTAATCTTATTTGGGGGTCAGTTTATTATTAACCTAATTCCACCTGCAACCTTAATCCCTTTTTGCCATGTAAGAGACCATATTCCTGGGTTTCAGGTGTTAGAATGTTGACATCTTTAGGAAGGAGTGTAATTCTGCCTACCAGAGTACCATCATGGTTTAGAAAGATTTTCCCCTAAAGGAATACAGTGTTATTAAATCTTTCATTATTTAGAAAAAGTTCTCATTTAGGAACTCATTTATAGTTCTTCACTGGTTCCAGAATAACACAGTTACATTGTGTTGAGTAGACTAAAAATATGAAGCTTATGACAAAATTCTCAGAAAGAATTTCATTATTTGTAATTTGAAGTAGAAGATCCTTCTTTGTAAATGGTTATTGTAGTTTCAGGTAACACTTACTATTGGTAACAGGTAATTCTTTTAATTGCTAATGATTTGAATTATGACTATAGACCTATGTGCTGTTCTCCTAAGTGTCAATTTAGAGTTCTTAATGTTTGAACTAGGAAAACTCCTTAAAGAAGAGGCCAAAGCTGTGTTTGTGATACTCTGTAAATAATATATCTTTCAGAGATAATACTGACATCATAGTTGGAGGTCAGTCATTGTTACCCTTTTCCAAAAATATCCTTTATTTCATATGAAAAAGTAACTATTTCTGGAAAATATTCCAAAGCCCATACTTCACTAATGTTGGCTCAGGCTTATGAGATGTATGCCATATGCTTATCTTACGTGAAACGCAGAACATGTTCTTTTAAAAAACTTACTTGAATATGTCTACCTCTAACATTTTGCCCCTTTTGTTTTCGCATTCACTCATCATATTCTCTTTCCATATATATGTATTTATTTATATTTATATGGGGGTTATAAATATATATGTGTATGTGTGTGTGTGCTAAGTCACTTCAGTCATGTCAGACTCTTTGCGACCCTGTGGACTGTAGCCTGCCAAGCTGCTCTGTCCATGGGATTCTCCAGACAGGAATATGGAAGTGGGTTGCCATGACCTCCTCAAGGGTATAAATATGTATATGTATATAAATGTACACTTTTTTCCCCTATGCCCTTTGTATACAGTATGCTCCTTTATTCCTAAATGCTTCAGTGTACAGTTCTAGGAATAGGCATATTATTTATATAACCACATTAATTATCAAATTTATGAAATTTGGCATTGTTATAATACTTTAATATACCATCCCTATTTCACTTTCGTCAGTTGACCAAACAATGTTTTTCTTCCGGTGTAGGATCCAGTCTAGGATTAGGCATTACATTTAATTTCTTTAGTCTCCTTTAATCTGAAACATTTCCACAGCTTTTCTTTGTTTCCTTCTCACATCAACAATTTTGGAGAATAGAGTTCCCCCCTCACTTTTTAAGAAGAATAATAACTTCTTTGGATTTATATACTTTTATGATTTAGGTTCAAGTTATGCGTCTAGTTGGAATATTGCATAAGTCATATATCTTTCTCAGAATTTCACATGCAGAGGTACACAGTATCCATGTGTTCTTCAATGCTGATTTTAATTTTGATCAGTCTGTCAGGGTGTTGTCCAATATTTTCAGTATATTTATTATTTTCTCCTTTGCAATTAGTAAGCAGTCTGTAGTGAGACCATGAAAATATCCTACTTCTCATCAAAATTTCTTTCCCTTAGTCTCAAAGAATCATGTCACACTAAATGAGAGAGTCTGAGACTTCAGTATGAACTCTGTGTTTAGCTGCTTATAGATAGAAATGGATATATACAGAAATAAGTTACAGATACGTGTCTTTACATGCTGCTGCTGCTGCTAAGTCACTCCAGTCGTGTCTGACTCTGTGTGACCCCATAGACGGCAGCCCACCAGGCTCCCCCGTCCCTGGGATTCTCCAGGCAAGAACACTGGAGTGGGTTGCCATTTCCTTCTCCAATGTAGGAAAGTGAAAAGTGAAAGTGAAGTCGCTCAGTTGTGTCCGACGCTTTGCGACCCCATGGACTGCAGCCTGCCAGGCTCCTCCGTCCATGGCCTTTTCCAGGCAAGAGTACTGGAGTGGGTTGCCACTGCCTTCTCTGTGTCTTTACATAGGTTAGTGTATATACATATATTTTTTAGCTTTGTCTGCTGAGAGGGTCTAGAAGCAATGATACCCCAGTAGCAATGAGCATTCTCAGTTCCCAGACTTGAGTTTCTAAAGCCAGTCACCCGTCAAAGGAACCAGGGCTCCTTAGAGAAATGGCTGATTCTCAGGCTACGGCAAAGACTATACAGGATGAGCCTGAGCATATTGTAGTGGCCAGAAAGTAAGGGAGCGCTCACAAAGTAGAATGGGGTTATGTCAGAGGGACTTAGAGCCAAGTGTAAGAATTTCCATGGCCAAAGCTGGAGCAATTTGACCAACAAAACAAATAAATTAGTATTAGATTATAACCCAAAGTGTAAAAATTGAGTCCATATTGATATACCTGAATACTTGATGAATAGATAGGAAGGAAAAGAGAAATACGCCTTTCTGAAGAATTCCAACTAATTTAGTAGGTACTTGCTTCCCTGGTGGCTCAGAGGTTAAAGCGTCTGCTTGAAATGCAGGAGACCTTGGTTTGATCCCTGGGTCAAGAAGATCCCCTGGAGAAGGAAATAGCAACCCACTCCAGTATTCTTTCCTGGAGAATCCCATGGATGGAGGAGCCTGGTGGGCTAGAGTCCATGGGGTCGCAAAGAGTCGGACACGACTGAGCGACTTCACTTCAACTTGCTTCTAAAGAAAGTACACCATAACTCTGCACCCCTTGAGTGTGGGCTCTGTTTGGTAACTTGCTTCTGAAAGAGTGCAGTAGGGTATGGAGAAGGTTGAGTTATTGTATGATGGAGAACTGTCCAACATGTATCTTACCCCGGTGATCAAAGTTAGCATCATTAGTGATAAGCTGTGTTGATAGCATGTATCTGAATGGTGATTTCTGATCTCCAGATTTGAGAACAGTGTCTGGCACAGAGTGGGCTTTCAAAACAATTTTTTTGAAATGAGTAAATGTGTAAATATTTTGCTTAACACATTGTCTGTGATGTAAAGAAAGCTCATTTTTTTCTTGCTATCCTAGTAAATTTTGTTTTTAAAGTAATAGTGAACATTATTTAGAAGGGTTGCTATTGCCTTATGCAGAGTGTTACATTATTTACAAGCCTCACTGGTAGTAGAATTTTTTTTAAAGAATTTAACATATTATGGGAAAGTTAGGGTTAGAAGAACTAAGATCAGCAATGAACCTATATAAAAGCCCTTTTGATTATTGTTATACTTTAAAAATATGTTGATGAGCTTTTTAAAGGAAATATCAATAGTTGTTCAGTTGCTCAGTCGTGTCCAACTCTTTACAACCCCAGGGACTGCAGGATGGCATGCGTCCCTGTCCTTCACCATCTCCTGGAGTCTGCTCAAACTCATGTCCACTGAGTCGGTGGTGCCATCCTACCATCTCATCTCTGTCGTCCCCTTCTTCTCCTGCCTTCAATCTTTTGCAGCACCTGGGTCTTTTCCAATAAGTCAGCTCTTCACATCAGGTGGCCAAAGTATTGTAGCTTCAGCCTTAGCCTCAGAATATTCAGGGTCAATATCCTTTAGGATTGACTGGTTTGATCTCCTTGCAGTCCAAGAGACTCTCAAGAGTCTTCTCCAACGCCACAGTTCAAAAGCATCAATTCTCTGGTGCTCAGCTTTCTTTATGGTCCAACTCTCACATCCCTACCTGACTACTGGAAAAGCCATAGCTTTAAGTTGGCAAAGTGATAGTTTCAAAGTAATGTCTCTGCTTTTTAATATACTGTCTAGTTTTGTCATAGCTTTTCTTTCAAGGAGCAAATATCTTTTAATTTTGTGGCTGCAGTGATTTTGGAGCCCAAGAAAATAAAGTCTCTCACTCTTTCCATTGTTTCCCCATCTATTTCCCATGAAGTGATGGGACCAGATGCCATGATCTTAGGTTTTTGAAAGTTGAGTTTTAAGCCAGCTTTTTCACTGCCCTCTTTCACCTTCATCAGGAGGCTCCTTAGCTCTTCTCCGCTTTCTGCCATAAGGGATGGTGTCTTCTGCATATCTGAGGTTGTTGATGTTTCTCCCTGGAATCCTTATTCCAGCTTGTGCTTCATCCAGCCTGGCATTTTGCATGGTGTGCTCTGCATATGAGTTGAATAAGCAGGGGGACAATATGCAGCCTTGATGGACTCCTTTCCCAGTTTTGTACCAGTCTGTTGTTCCATGTTCAGTTCTAAATGTTGCTTCTTGACCTGCATACAGGTTTCACAAGAGGCAGGAAAGGTGGTCTAGTATTCCCATCTCTTTATGAGTTTGCTGGTTTGTTGTGATCCACATAGCCAACAGCTTTAGTGTAGTCAATGAAGCAGAAGTAGATTTTTTTTTTCTGGAATTCTCTTGCTTTTTCTATGACCCAACGGATGTTGGCAATTTGATCTCTGATTCCTCTGCCTTTTCTAAATCCAGCTCATTTCATACTTCTTTAGTTATGATTGATTCTGTGTTGTTAATTTCCATTTACCATTCTTCATTTGCTAAAAACATTTTAGGATTTCTCATGTCTATGGTTTCATTAGATGCTAATAACTTTCTTCTTCTTAGGGAGTAGAAAAGAAGCAAAATTTGGAGTATATTTTTTGGTCTAATCTTTTAGCACATTATTAAATTAAATTCTGATTTCTGTCCTAGCTTTTGTAATTCTTGTCTTTCTGATCGTATTTCCTAGAGTTTGCTTCCTTGCTCCAGCTCAATGCCAGAAATGCCGAGAAATTTGAACCTTCAAGATTTATTTTATTATTTGAAAAGGGATGTGGGGAAACCTCCCTTTAATCAAACTACCTGAGCTTATTTTTCTTCCTCCATTTTGTTTCCCTCCCTTTTCCCTGTCAAACCCACAGTTTTAGAGTCTTGGTTCTACCATAACATCTTCTTAGCAAAATACTTTTCTTTCTCATCGTCTCTCATGCACATCTGTCTCTGCTAAGACACCAGCTGGATGTCAATCAGAAGGTCCTGCCTTTCTATTACATGTATCTTGTTATTCATTCCACAAAAATGTTCAATATACAGCCACTAACAAGTCAGCTAATGGTGAACTTTTGATAATTTCCTGTAAAAATTATATAAATGTGAAGTTAATTGTCAAAGGAACAGACATTTCTTTTAAAATTAGGGCAGCTTACCAGGGGCTTTGGCAAGTGTGTCTGTGTATATATAATTGTAGGGTACACAATTATTAGCACGGAAACAGACATGATGTTCTTAACTTTCTGACTTTATTTCTTTGGATCTTAGTACAAACTACTTTCTGTATCCTGTTTTTTAAACCCCGAGCATGATATTAAAAATTTTAAACTTTTTTTCTGGTACTTAAAATGTAATTTTGTTAGTTAAAATACCACTCTGATATAGAACATATGAGATCCTTACTGTTTGAATCCAGCTTTGCCCTCCAAGTTTTATCAGTTGTTCTGATTCAATATGTTTATCCATATATATAAACTGTACATATTTAGATATTTGTTTACATATTTATTTTGTTGTAAATATTTTATAATATAACTGAATATCCAATCTTATGCAAAGTCTGGATAATCCCATTGTGAGAAGCCAAGATAACGATAGAGTCTTTCAGTGAAAGAACTGTTTTCCATGTAAGGTTAATTGCCTCTTACTGAGCAGCAAATAAAGGCTAGAAGTTTTTATTTGATGCCCTGCTGCTGCTGCTGCTAAGTCACTTCAGTCGTGTCCGACTCTGTGCGACCCCATGGACGGCAGCCCACCAGGCTCCCCCGTCCCTGGGATTCTCCAGGCAAGCACACTGGAGTGGGTTGCCATTTCCTTCTCCAGTGCATGAAAGCGAAAAGTCAAAGTGAAGTCTCTCAGTCGTGTCCGACCCTCAGCGAACCCATGGACTGCAGCCTACCAGGCTCCTCTGTCCATTTTCCAGGCAGGAGTACTGGAGTGTGCCTTCTCTTTTGATGCCCTAGAAACAGTAACTTATTATGAATGAACACCCAAATGGAAGATAACTTTTAACTCATCAAAGTTTTTGGCCAACCATCTAAAAGTAAAACATTACGTGTAGAAACTTAGTTGAAGTTGTAAAGAAGCATAAATGTGCATGGAATGATTAAATTATATTTTACTCTGATATTTACCTACTGACCACTGAGATTTACATACTAACTAACCTGTTAGTAAAATGCTGCAGAGGAAAATAGTAGTTGATTTCTTAATTTTCATAAACTTACAAAACAGTACTTATTACTTTTATATTCTAAGTATGTTTTAATAAGTAAGTCACTTTATTGAAGATGCTTGTTATAGATTCTAATATTCCTGAATCCTTTTCTTGTTCTTTCCCCATAGTTGGATTTTTTTTTTAAAGTAAGTCAGGAATCCTTCAGAAGATGTTTTGGGGTATCATAAATGGAACAACTAGGTAACCCCTACAATAGGACTTATGCGCTCTTGTTATTTTTTAAAAATATGATTTATATAAAATACTTTTACCTGTCCAATTAAAGATTGTTCTTGAAATACATGATACTTAGTTTTGCCTTGTATGAAATTTTAACATAGGTGTTCACGTATTTATGAAGCCTGTACTAATACGCATGACATTTCCCTAGGAACTGAGCTCAGTTTGCTAAAAAAACAATTCTTTGCTGTAATAAATTACCCCAAACCAATTTGTTTATTTTTTTGTTGACTCACTGTGTCTTTCATGGATTGAGAGGGTCTACAAGGGCTGTGATAGCCATGATTCATCTTTATCCTCTGACCTTGCCTTTTAGTACCCGCCCCTCACCCTTCATTCTTAGTGGTCTCAAGAATCAGAATCCCTCCTTGAAATGTGTGCTTTCTTTTCTATCATTCCTCCAAAAAAGGCTTCGTTCAGCTTTAGCAGAGGAATCTGGGGAGGTAGAAGGGAAAACTGGCCAATTAAATTTTCACAAAATTTTTAAAGCTATAAAACCAGTTTTCAACTAATACAATGCTTTTTAAAATATTAAAGGTGATAGAATTATACTAAATATGGTAAAATAATATAAAAATAGAGACTGTGAAAAGAAGTAGAAATCAGTATAAACTGAAAAAATTCATATATCAAAAAGTAAAATTTTAGTTCTATTTGTAATAGAGCAGTACAGCCCTGTGATCTTGGCTTTGAAAACTGAATAGTTCTTGAAATGCTGATGAAAGGAATATAATATCTTAGAATAATATGTTCATTGAAGTGAAGTGAAGTCACTCAGTCGTGTCCGACTCTTTGCGACCCTGTGGACAGTAGCCCACCAGACTCCTCTGTCCATGGGATTCTCCAGGCAAGAATCCTGGAGTGGGTTGCCATTTCCTTCTCCAGGGGATCTTCCCGACCCAGGGATCGAACCCAGGTCTCCCACGTTGCAGGCAGATGCTTTACCCTCTGAGCCACCAGAGAAGCCCAATATGTTCATTAGGAGAATATAATCATATATTTAATATATTCAAGAACAATATTCTTTATGTATTTATTACTGGTAAATAGGTAGTTTTGATAATTTAAGCAAGTTTAGCGGATAAACTTCTGGAAAGTTGGTCTCCTATCCTGTGGAAAACATTTACGATACAGTAACACAAGAACTTTCACAGAGCTTACTTTCTTTGGAGCTGTGTAACCTTGGGCAATTTAATAGAATTTTTTAAGACTCAGTTTCCTCATGTGTGTAAAATAGGTAATAGCATCTACCTTGTAGGGTTATTGAGAGAATAAAATGAGATAATTAACGTATTATTGTCAGCACAGTGCCAGCCAGACACTTTCAATAAACGTGTATTTGTTAAGTTGTGATAAGGGTTCCAAAATGGAGGGGATTCTTTATGAGGATGTTCTTGAAATTAACTGAATAAAGAAAGTGTTTTCAATAGCACTATTAAATAAGTCACCAACACTGATTTATTTTTGTTTCCTTTTCATGAAGACTTGTAGCCTACACAAAGTAAGTGCCAGTTTCATTGGGATCTTCATCTCTCCTAGCACTTTCCTTTCTCAGTTCCCAATTGTTTTGATAAAGAGTATGTATATTTTTGAGAGATTAAAGTTGGAGGTACATTCTGGATTTCATTTCACTTTAGATGTTATATTTGGCACATTAAATATCTTTGATTCAGTAGGGGAATAACTGTTAATAAGTATGAACTGTAGCTCTGTTTCACTGTAGAAGACACGCCAGATGGTTGGAAGTGCACTTTAGAAGGGGCAGAGGCAGAAGTACTCTAGGCTAAACAAAGGCTATTTGGAGATGGGGTGTGTATGGAAGAAACCAAGAGTACGGCTGGGTAAGGAGGATGACTGCTGAGTATTTGTATCCGATCCCCTGCAGAACGAAATGTATTTTTGCTTAAAGACAAACTTGTCTTATAGCAGTGTTTCCCTTCCAGACATGTATAGGAAGGAATGACATTAAAAAAAGGAACTTTTTTTTTTCTCTTTTCTCCTTAGACATTTAATGGGGAAAATGTGTATGTAGAGTAGGGAGAATATAAATGTATGTTTACATTTTCCATATGTTTACAGCATTCCACTTGTTCCCTGGCATAGTAGATATGAATTGAAGAAAAAGAAGGTATAGTTTGTTTCTAAAGCTAACACTTAAAAAGCTAAAACTTAAAATGTGAGTTGAAGAAAAAGTATAAGTTGTTTCTAAAGCTAAAACTTAAAATGTGAGGGTAAATGTATTGTTAGCCTTAGAATAAAATTTTATTTTCACTTTAGATTCGCCATTTTTTTGGAAAGTTACCTGTTTAAGGAAGCAATTCATTTGTGTTCTGGATTGATGAATTTAAGAGAGCCACATTTTAATCCTTGATTCCCTGAGGATTTTCTTTCACAATACCTTTCTCCTTTAAGTCCCTAAAACTACAGTCCTTTTGAGTGAATAGGGGCTATTTTATACACCACCCTGCTCCCAATCCAATTAAAGTTTCCATAATAGATGGATTAGGGAAAGTTTACTTCTTAGCAGAAATAAAGCTTTAGAAAAATGGTGCCCAGATAGCAAGGGGGAATGTGAGGGAAAGCGGAGAAAATTAAGGAGATAATGGTCAGTAATCTTAACTTGTCTGATGTTTGCGCTGTTCAAAATATATCGGACTTTTAAACTAAGGGGGACAATGCTTCAGATTCTTTAACCATTTTGTTGCTGAAGTTTGGCTGTCTCTTCAATTTTCTTCACTTTTGCTTTTGTTATCTGCATCTTGGGCAAATATGTCTAATCCTTTACTTCAAGTGTCTGTGTGTTTTGTCGCATTTTCTTTTCTGTTTTTTCTTCTTTCTAAGTGTGAGTGATAGTGTTGGAAGGAGGTTAGGCAATGGAAAAGTTAATCTGGATAACAGTCTACTTGCATAATTATATAAAGAAATAACCTAATAACAGTGAGTATACTTCAGGTCTCATTTTTAAGAGTGTATTTGTATATTTGTATTTCAGAAATTAAATAATTTGTTTAAAAAATATTTTACAAGTATTCTTTGGTAAATTTTGTTTCCGTTAGGCTCTAATAGACCAAATCAATATACTTAAGTATCGTGATTTACTTGGACAAAATCAATAAAATGTAAATTCAGAATTGTTTTTGTTGTTGTTTAGAGATAAATATTACCTGTCTTTACAAGTCAGTGGAGTTTTTACTTCAACTCTCTCAACCTAAACTTTGGAAGATTTTAGTTGCTTGGGGAAATCTGTTTTGTTTTTTTTTTTAAATCGATAATCAACACATATTAGCCAAGACAAAGAGTTAGCCAGAGAAATACCACCTTTTCAGCAGTTAAGTCAGGTATTTCCAAGTCTATGAAACAATAAGCAGTCATTAAAAAACAAAAAAACAAAAGTATTTACTATGTTATTATTCCTAAATTGGCCCTAGAACTTTCCTTCTTCAAGAATACTGGATTGTGGTAAGGCTAAATGTTTAATGAGTCTCTATGTTAAAGGCTACACTTATCTTCCAATTAACCCCAAGACCACTCTGGCATTTTTGTAAATCCACAGAAGTATTTTGAGTGAGGCCTAAAGGGTAAGCTGCAGGCTGCCTGTGAAAAATGTAAAAAGACTAACCTGCTAACAAACCCTGTGCAATGGGACAAAGAAAGTTTAATCCGTATTATGGTAAATGCAGGCTTAGTGTCCCCAAAGGCCTTTGCAGAGTGGAGCAAAACAAAGAAGGGGCAGCACTAATAAAAATCCAGTGCTTTTATTTTTATACACAAAATTGTTGCAAAAGAAAAACTGATAATAGCATTAAGAAAAGGTTTGAATGGTGGTTTTAAATATGATACTAAACATTGTATTTGTTCACCAATTGAATGCAGTTTGTTGTACATAAAGAAGCTAAAAGTAACATGTGCAGCGTGGCCATGTTAATATTGCTAAAGAAACCTTTAGTTGAATAGTATGATTTTGGAGTTTTATTTCAAAGTCATAAAATCGCAGTAGTATTCCTTTTGCAAAGTATATAAATACATCTTGTATATGAAAAATGGGGATTAAAAACACTTCTTTTCTCAAGCTTTAACTGTAATCATTGTTTTATGCCTTCAGAACTTTTGGGACACATATGCTATTTATGGTTATATTTGCATCTTATAATGGGTAGGAATAAAGAATACAGAATTTTTTTCCTTTTCAAATTAACATTTCCCTCAAAAGCGTTATCTCTGAATTTTGGAAAGCCTAAATTTTATAACACTCAAAAATTAAGGATCTGGGTTATTTTTACTCTAGATAGGTAACAGAATCATGAATAACTGTCCCGAAGCGAGTTTAGAGAATTTGATTTCATTATTTAGTCGCATTTAACTGACTCCCTTAATGAAACCTTAAAGTGAGTTCTAATCTAACTTTTTATTTTCTTTAATTTCTTAACCTCAAATTTGAAATGAAATGTTTGCAGTCTTAACCATTATTCAGATCATATATGCCTATTAAAGAGCTTAAAAAAGTTTGAGATTATATAGCAGAAAATTCTTACTCATTATCTAATATAGGGTTAGGTAGTAAATTCTTTAAAAAAAAAGTAAAATATCATGTGTAGAATTTTGAAGTGAAATAAAATAATTCAGATGAACTTAATATTATCAGATATAGTGAAGGACAAAAAATTTCAGGAGATGTTATGAGATTATAGCTGGGAGATCTTAGAATATTTGAACATATTTTATGACTGCTTTGTAACATTCTTTTGACTATGAATTTTTGTGATTATTTTTAAATAATATATTTCGTTTCATATATAAGCCTCATTTCTGAAATGCGTAAGCATTCTTTTTAGCAATTATAATAATATGTTAATGACATATTAATGAAGATGCTAACAATTCCTTTTATTATGAAGTACTTGGCATTTTTTAAGGGCCTTCGCAAGCTTAATTTTGTTAATACCTCGCAGCTCTCTGAGGTCTGTGGGACAGGCATTAATATTCCCTATTTTACAGATAAGGAGATTGAGACTTAGTGACCTTAAGCAACTTCATGGCATCATATAGGTAACAAGCTTGTGCAATTCGAACTCAAATCTGGGATACTGACTTGAAATTCCGTACTGCTTCCCAAAGTACCAAGTTGATGCCATGCCAAGTATGTCACAGTTTCTTCTTTGCCTCCTCTGTTCCCTCCCCCGTGTCCCCCTTGTCGCCTCCCTCTCCCTTTCCTCTCCTTTCCCTTCCAGCTGTTAGAACATTTTATGTTCACAGAAAGGAATTTATGATGATGAAAAGATAATATGATATTTTAAATGGATATTATAATGCATATGAGCTCTGCTTTGACTTGATACATATACATGTATATGTATAAACACACATATGCCAATTTTAGAAATCAAATAATTATTGAGAATCAGGCCCTTATGTTGTAGACCTTGGAAATCCAACAGTGAGTAAGCTAGATGCTGTTCTTCTTAGTGATACTCACAGAGCTTATACTCCAACCGAGGGTGATCAGTAAGCAATTTCAGTATGTTGCAGTCAGTGTTATGGTAGGGGTGATGTGGATGTATATATCTTGTTGTCTGTATTGTTGGGGGGGCAGGGGGAAGGAGTTCATGGAAGATTTCATTGAAGAAGTGACATTTAAACTGTGAACTGGAGGATGACCAGGAATCTCCTAGATAAATGAGGAAAGTACATTGAGATTCTGGGAAGTATACCCATTTGAGAGAACACTGAGATGGTTGAGATAGAGAAACAGAATCATAGTTGTGGTTGGAGCTTAGGGTGTAGGAGTAGTGGGTTGGAGATGAAGATGGATGTATAGATCTAAGCTCAGTGAGCAACCACTGAAAAATTTTAGGCTGGTAACTAACCCAATGAGATTTATTTATTTAAAAGGTTAACTGAGGTTGATATTTGTACTTTAAGCTTTTTCTTTGATTTACAGAATTCCTTTTGTATTATCTTTAAAACATAAGAATACATATTAATATATATTAGATATATTTATTGCCCTTTTATTATATAAATGGTATTTATTGAGATACTCTTTTAATAAAATACGACACTTCAAAAGATTAGGGCATGTCTGAGCATTTTGAAGTGATGATTGATATGCTTGCTAAATAAGAAATTAATTATTTGTAGTGTTTCTACTGTGAAAACCCTTTCTAGAGAAGCAGTCACAGACATGGTGACCATACATGTCTAATTTTCTAGAATTGATCATCCAGTTATTTCTAGAATACAAATATTTCTAGAATTGAAATATCTTTCCTTGTAGTCAGATGGTTTGTCAAATGATATTTCCCCAATCTCTAGTTCAGAAAGCATTTTCCATACATAAGAGTTTCTGTGATCACCTTGAATTTTTAAAAAGAAAAAAATGATGATTTTTATAGCTTATTTTTCAAGAAAATATTTGTTAAAACAGATGAGTGGATAAGTGAAGCTACATTTCATTTTGTCTGAACAAAATGAAAAGGAGGGAGCACGGCAAATTTCATTCACATAACTGGCAATGGATAGTATCTCTCTTCTAGGTGTGAAATGTTATTCTTAGACATTAAACAAACTCAGAATGTATCCCCTAGTGCAAGCTGCATGCTGGCAACAAGATATAGGAGTTCAATGTGTATACAGAGATAAGAATGACATGTAATTTGTGTTAGAATTTGACTGTTAATTGTGTATAAAGCTGGCCTTTTTGAGTCCAAACATTTGGCAGGGTTGTTAATTGGGGAAAAGAGAAGAAGTTTGAATAAAATTACATGTAGAAAAGATAGACGTTTACATAATTAGCAAAGTCCTTTCAATTAATAAGTATGTGTCATTTTTTTGGAGCCTTGGCAGGTTAATACTTTCATTTGTTTTTGATAAAACCAATGGCAGTTTATTTGCATTGTGGTGTTTTTAGTGGCAAGACTCCGTCTAATTTTTGTCTAATTTTTTAATACCACAAGGTATCTTAAACATTCTTAAGGTTTTCTGTGAAACTTTAAAAAACGTATTTTTATATGATTATGACTATGTCAATATCAAATTGATAGTTGAATGGAAATTCTGAAAAGATTGGGTAACTTCTCAAATTATAAATTTTTTTGATTCTGCAGTTGTCTTTTAAGGACAACCTTAGCTGCTTGTTATAGAAGATAGGAACTGTCTAGGCTTCATTTCCTTATAAATTTTGTCATTGCTTTATAAGGGTGGGCTCATGTATGATTTGGTCGTAATATGCACTTCTGGGGTTCATCACAATGTCTGGTGTACAGATAGCTACTCAATGAAGACACCTCAAATGAAGGAAAAAGTAACAACAGTAACAGGGAAGAATACGTACATTATGTGCTAGGAGTTATGTATGTTAGCTCATTTAATTTGTATAGTTGCAAATTAGTTTTAGTATTTTACAGTTAAAGAAAGTAAGGTCCTGTGAAATTATGAGTAATTTTCCCCAAAATTGCTAGTCATTTTGACGCCAGGCAGTCTGATTCTAGAATTCATTCTCGGTTCTGTTGCTTATAGGGCCATCTCATTTGGGGAATGGGCCTCCTCAGTTGGAGGAAATGTCTGGAAACACCTTTGTAAAGGAGGCAGTGAATACATTTATTAAGATTTATTTCCAAAGTAAAAAAGTTGGTTTAAAAGTACTACGGATGGTACAATACCATTGTAAAATGCAGTGGATTATTCAGACAAAATAATATATGCCTTATTGACTGATTTTGAAAACTGTAAGTAGAAACAACAACAAAGGTATACATTTTAAATTCTTAACCTTTTGCAAAGTAATTTATCCTGTCCTCAGTGTATATTTTTCTCCTTAGAGATGTTTTTCAAAGAGGAGTAAAGATCTATATTATGAAAAAAGAAATGGTGTGGATAAAAATAGTTTCAGAGACATATTTTAAGAAAACATTTAAGAAGACAAGATTCAGCCTAAAAGACATATTCACACACACACACACTCACTCTCTCTCTCTCTCTTTTCTAGAAGGTAATGCTGGCAATTAAATAAAATTTGGGCCAGTAAGATATAGGTGGAAATTGCTACCTTGGAGTTTTAGGAAAGCATTTTACTGGAGGCACTGGAGTTCATTTAGTTTTGCCGTTTGCTCTTGTCCTTTTTCTTTGTATTCCTCCCTAAAACTTAAACGTTGGAACAACTCAGGAAAATCAGAAACCTCAAGCTGTGCGTTCTTGAACCACTGATCCAATAACTGGCTCCCTTTGGATTACCTTTGTTACTTGACAAGAAAGAGAAAGTCCCTAATTTGCTTAAAATAATTTTAGTTAGATTTCGTGTGTGTGTTGTCACTGAGTCATTTCTGACTCTCTGCAACCCCACGGACCACAGCCCACCAGACTCTTCTGTCCGTGGGGTTTTCTCAGGCACGAATACTCGGGTGGGTTGCCATTTCCTTCCCTGGGGGATCTTCCTGACCCAGGGATCGAGTCCACATCCCCTGCATTGAGGGACAGCTTCTTTACCACTGAGCCATGGGGCAAGCCCAAATTTTACCTGGCAGCCAAGTGTAACTGTCGTTGACTGAGCCACCATTTTGTTAAATCATCATTATGATTTCCCATGTTTTGTATTAGCAGTTGTAAGATTCATACTGAAAATCAGGAAACTAACTTTATCTACTAGTACATGTATCTGTTTTTTTTTTTTTTTAATTAGAAAAAAAGCTAATTGGATGCAAATGGCTTGACAGCGTTGTGTTGGTTTTCTGCTGTACTCGGCTGTGTGTATACGTGCATGTGCCCTTTCTGTGTGTCCCTCTCATCCACCCTGCCCCAGCCCTTCCCTCTAGATCATCTCAGAGCATCAAGCTGAGCTCCCTGTCATACACCAGCTTCCCACTAGGTTTCCCTGGTTAAAACTTTTAGAGCAACAAAATAGCTTTAAATTCGGGTTAGTGCTCTGTCATTTCTAAGCAGAAATTTCTATACTCTGTGAAGTTGATTTTGCTGATATAGAGTCCCTCTTCCCAGGTTGTTTGGCTGTATCTTCTGTTAGACAATTGCACTAATTTATATAGCTCGTGTACATCACTGGGTTGGATAATAACATTTTAAAAGGAAAGGCATTTTTAGGAAAGTATAAGTTGCTATTTGAATAATGAATGTTATAAACATTCTTGTAACTGCTTATTTGCCCTACTTTGCAGCTACAAGATTAAGCTAGGCTATTTTGTAAAGCCTGACAGCATGCCTGAGAATCTTCTGTTTCATTGCTTTTTAAAATGTGGTTCACAGGGGTCAGAATGGCCATCATCAAAAAATCTACAAACAGTAAATGCTGGAGACGGTATGGAGAAAAGGGAGCCCTCTTGCCAAATTGGCAGTTTGCGAATGCAAATTGTTAGAGCCACTGTGGTGCACAGTATGGAGATTCCTTTAAAAAACTAGGAATAAAACTACCATGTGATTCAACAGGTCCCCTAATGGGCATTTACACCTGAGGAAACCACCACTGAGACGCACACATGTACCCCATTGTTCATCACAGCATTGTTTGCAATTGCTAGGACGGGAAGCAACCTAGCGGTCCGTTGACAGATGAGCAGATAAAGAAGTTGTGGTATGCATACACAATGGAATGTTACTTAACCACGAAAAGGAACACTTTTCACTCAGTTCTAATGAGGTGGATGAACCTAGAGTCCATTATATAGAGTGAAGTAAGTCAGAACAAGAAACAGATACTGTTTATGGCATCTGGAACGATGGCACCAATGGACCTGTTTGCAGGGCAGCAGTGGACACACAGACACAGCAGATTCACGGACACGGGGGAGGGAGAGGATGGGGCAGACTGAGAGAGCAGCACTGAAACGTGTGCATTACCATATGCAAAACGGATGGCCAGTGCGGATTTGCTGATGATGTGAGGGGCTCAGGTTCAGGGCTCGCTGACAAACTGGAGGGATGGGGAGGGAGGTGTAGGAGGGAGGGGACATATGTACACCTGTGACTGATTCATGTTGATGTTTGGTGGAAACCAACACAGTATTGTAAAGCAGTTATTATCTAATCATAAATAGTTTTAAAAATAAAGTTTTTAAAAATTTTAGAATTGTTGTTAAGCATACTAATAACATTATAGTAGATTTTGAGAATACAAAAATAATTCTCAGTTTGTATATTAAAATATCTGTTAAACCTAGAATATTTGATACTCATTTTCAAGATAGGAAATATGGAAAAAGGAATAAGTTAGCAATGATTTAAAATATATTTAATGTGCTTCAAATGACATAAAAATCCTAAGTTAAAAAATATAAAACATTAGAAAAAGCATTTAAAATAATAAATCAGTATTCCTAAAGTATATAAATATTTTCATTCCCTTGTTGATACTAAACTGATTTTCCAAAGATATTTTTAGATATTTTCATTTCTGATAAAATATACATCCAGTAGTGATAAAATAATCTTGAATGATCTTCTCAGCAATATCTTCTTTACTTTCCCTTTATGAACTTTTATTTATATGTATATATAATATATATATATCAGTTTCTGTTTTCCAGATCATTTAGCATGTTGAATGGTATTCAAGCCAAATTAACTTGTAGTATTCTTCTTTGGGCTGGAATTGTACCACAGAATTACTGCCACTTCCAAGTAACTAGAGCAGATATCTCTTAACAAAACCAGGTTGATGTTGTAAATTTTCTTTCAGATAGGTAAGACTATAGGCATTTGGTTCAATTTAGAACTAATGTTACAGGTTTATTTCAGAATGTTTCCAGTTTTCAGAGGTAGGGAATTAGAACTCTGTTTTGGACTGCATAAGGACTGCAGTCTAACACAAAACCTGGCAAATAAAAACCAGAAGTTGCCTTATAAATTAGCATTATTAATGTAAAAGAAGAGTTATGGGTAAAGAACCTGCGTGCAGTGCAGGAGGCCGGGATTTGATCCCTGGGTTGGGAAGATCCCCTGGGGGAGGGCATGGCAACACAACAAATTGCAGATGCAGAGGTTCAGAGATGTAAGCAAGTTACGCATGGTCAGAGCCAGTACATGGTAGAGCCAAAATTTAAACCTAGGAAGTTTGTCCCAGAGCCCATACATTTGGAAAATAATTCACTTAATTCTTTTTAATATTGATGAAGCTTAGTTTTTATTGAAATATAACATACAGAAAAGTGAAGATAATTGTTTCACTTGCTGACTTTTTGCACACAGACACTTGAAGCCAACAGCCAGAACAGGAAACGAACATCACCAGCACCAAAAGCCCTTTTTGTGCCCTCTGTCACTACCGTGATTGAAATGCTGGAAGATTTTCAAGTAAATTGGTTATTCAGCTATCTGTCCCAAATAATTTTTTTCATATTTCACTAAAATAATGTAGTTTCCTACATAGACCAAAATAACATACTACCCAAGATTAATATTTCTTATTGTCTCATACCTAACCTGTATTTGAATGTATCATTCTGTCCCCAAAGTATTCTTTATAACTTGTTTGCCCAAATTAGGACTGTATATTGTATCTGGTTATACAAAGTCTGAAGTCTGTCTTTATTCTACAACAGTTCTTTATTCATGACACTTACTTGTTGAGGAGACTAGGGCGTTTGTGCTATAGAATGTCCCACCCATTTATCAATTTGCTTTCTTGTAGTTATTATTTAGCTTGGTTCTTCTATTCTTTGTAATTCTGTAAACTAGAAGTTAAGTGTAAAGGCTTAATTAGATTAAATATTTTTGGGGAAAGTATAGCATAGGTCCCATCATGGCATCTGGTCCCATCACTTCATGGCAGATAGATGGGGAAACAGTGGAAACAGTGTCAGACTTTATTTTTTTGGGCTCCAGAATCACTGCAGATGGTGATTGCAGCCATGGAATTAAAAGATGCTTACTGCTTGGAAGGAAAGTTATGACCAACCTAGATAGCATATTGAAAAGCAGAGATATTACTTTGCCAACAAAGGTCCATCTAGTCAAGGCTATGGTTTTTCCAGTAGTCATGTGTGGATGTGACAGTTGGATTGTAAAGAAAGCTGAGCGCTGAAGAATTGATGCTTTTGAACTGTGGTGTTGGAGAAGACTCTTGAGAATCCCATGGACTGCAATGTGATCCAGCCAGTCCATCCTAAAGGAGATCAGTCCTGGGTGTTCTTTGTAAGGAGTGATGCTAAAGCTGAAAGTTGACTCATTGGAAAAGACCCTGATGCTGGGAGGGATTGGGGGCAAGAGGAGAAGGGGATGATGGAGGATGAGATGGCTGGATGGCATCACGAACTTGATGAATGTGAGTCTGAGTGAACTCCGGGAGTTGGTGATGGACAGGGAGGCCTGGCGTGCTGCAATTCATGGGGTCGCAGAGTCGGACACGACTGAGCGACTGAACTGAACTGACAGCATAGGTGGGGCTTCCCTGGTGGCTCAGAGGGTAAAGCGTCTGCCTCCGGTGCGGGAGACCCAGGTTTGATCCCTGGGTCAGGAGGATCTCCTGAGGAGGAAAAGGCAACCCACCCCAGTATCCTTGCCTGAGAAATCTCGTGGACAGAAGATTCTGGCAGACTACAGTCCATGGGATCGCAAATGAGTCACACACAACTGAGCGATGAACAGCAGCATAGCATAGGTGATGGTACTCCTGTTGGAACACATGAGGAAACACATAGTGTCTCCAGACCCACCCTCAGTCTTCTGCCCCTAACTGTACCACCTCTGTGAAACTGTTAGAGTAATACTTGTTCCCTGATAACTCAGTTGGTAAAGAATCCGCCTGTATGCAGGAGACCTGGGTTTGAGTCCTGGGTTGGAAAGATCCCCTGGAGAAGGGAAAGGCTACCCAATCCAGTATTCTGGCCTGGAGAATTCCATGGACTACAGTCCATGGGGTTGCAAAGAGTCAGACACAACTGAGCGACTTTCACTTCACTTTGTTATTTGTCTTAGGGATAAAAGTATTTTATATTTTAAAGAATGTTAAAAGGTATTTTCTATCTTCAGTTTAGAATAATTTTGTTTTTGAAGTTCTCCAAATTATGGACCAAAGCATTACTCAGCTAACAGTTTTGCTTAAATAATGTTTTTTTTTAATCATTAAATTGGGAATTACTATCTACAAAAATAGTCATTAGATTTGTCCTTCTTCAAATGGTGATATTACATGTATATTTCAATGTAGAAAGAGAACAAACAAGGGAAGAGAAAATTTAGAGAGATGAATTAAACAGTAAGAATAGATAAAAGTTAGGGATATAAAAAAATTAAAACCATTTTATTTAACTATTAAAACATTGAAATATAAAGTGTTAAAATTGTTTTAAAGTGATCATATTTTGCTACTTGCCATTAATTACATGCAACGTTAAGTTTTAAAAAATAGGCTTTCATAAGTTTTCCAGTAATCTTGTCTGGTAAATACCATGGACAGAGGAGCCTGGCAGGCTACAGTCTATGGGATCACAAGTCAGACACGACTTAGCGACTAAACCATCCACCACTACAAAGTGAATATATGCCTAAAGATAATGTGTGAAAAGGATATTTGCCATATACTAGCTAGTTTTTTGGTGGGAAGGTGGGAATCAAGGAAGACTTGGGGTTATTTTTTCATCAACTTCCATTTTATGCTTATTTATAATGGCCATTATTTTTACTAATACTGTAAAACTATGAAAATGAATAAAATGCTAAAAGTTTCATATAAAAAAATAAAAAATAGGCTTTCATAAGTTTGTTACAGTTTTATTACACTGATTTTGTCAGCACTGGAGCAAAACCTTTGCCACGTAAGTTGGAGTTCTCATTAAGCAGCTGATTTGCCTGAATTCTCATTAAATTGATGAACTCATTTGCTTACAGGGATTGGCATCTGATACGGTTCAAGGATGTTTAGAGATTGAAATCAAAACTGTTGAATACATAGGCTTAATTATTGATTCCTTTGTAATTTTCATATGCTAAATAGCAAAAAATTATTAATTCCTCCCTGTCCTTAAAAGGAAAATATACATTTGATGTATATAATATGAACTTTGTAGTATGTTGTCAGTTCTTTGTAGGAAATAAGTATTGAATCACTGTAGCCTATTGATATTATAATTTTTAAAAAATTTGTGTTAGTTTACAGAAAACAAGGATTATTCCTGGAGAACATAATGTAACTATGACTTGTAATTTATGCCTAACTTGACTGGTATCTTAAAAATTGTCCACTAACACAGTGTGAAATCATGCAAAAAAAAAAAAAGAACTTATTTATGCTGCTGCTAAGTCGCTTCAGTCGTGTCCGACTCTGTGTGACCCCATAGACGGCAGCCCACCAGGCTCCTCCGTCCCTGGGATTCTCCAGGCAAGAACACTGGAGTGGGTTGCCATTTCATTCCTTATTTATGGGGAACATTTAATTATGTTCTGTCTAGTCTTAAATGTAAACAAAAATTGATACTGGTTCTTAATTCTGTTAATCTGTTTTTAATTCTGGAATACCAAAACATTGAGTAAACAATACTATAAAATGTAATAACTTTGTAATTGTCATATATGATTTTTGTGTAAATTTTACAGTGAAGCAATTTACTGGATAAAAAGGAACTTTTTAAAGCAATAGTGTAAGAAAATAGATTTATAAGTATATTGCAAGTATTTCTTTCATATTAAAGATAAGTTTTATTCTTAGAAAGTGGCATAGCTTCAGGGCTTGTAATTTTTTTCTACAGTCAGAGAACATTTTTTCAGGACGATTGGAAGATAATATCCAATGACCCTGTATTATCTGATTAATTTTTCCAGGATTTACTGTAATTAATTTTTAGTAAGTTGTTGAGCATTCACATTCACAAATAGAAGGTGCCCATCCAAATTAGTGGAAAATCTTTTCTCCGCAAAAAGATATCTATTTCCCTCCACTAGTTTCAGAACTATTAGAATTCATTTAATAAGGATTTGCTATAATGTATAGAAAAATATATAATTTAAACAGTTTTACTTCTTGAAAAGCACAGAATAATTATATATTTGTTCTATTCAAAAGGGCATAGTTTTAAAATCTTAAATCATTATGTCTATTTTATGTATATATCTATTCTCTTTCTGCTTAATATGACAGTTATAGACTTCTTCACTAATAGGGCTTGCATTTCAAGATAAGACTGCATGTAAACAAATTAACTTTTAAAAATAGAGAGCAATTTCATCTGTAATAATGTACCAATTCATAAATTATCAGTGGTATTTTTTCCTTAAAGATAAATGACCCGTCATCCAACACATACTATTAGGTAGTCTAGATGTCTTTGTGTTCTGGGAGATAAGGCTCGTGTATTATTATACCCTAATAAAATGAGTTAATGTTTTAGTATTATCGATAAAAGAGCACTTGGATATATTTAATAACCGAACTGAGAAACACTTAATTTTAGTTGTCTGTAGCAATATAACACAAATTCTCCTGTAAAACAAATTGCACTTTTGGAATATATTTTAATGTGTATTCAACAAAGGAGAAAATGAGGTGATTGAAGTTCAATTTGTAGCATGTTATTAACCATTTCCGCTTGACTAGATGAGTAAAAGGATAATGGATGAGGGTTTTATTATTACCTTTCTACTAAAATGAAGTGGTATAAAAGATAAGGTGATGAGATTAATGAACATAGGGAAAAGGCGTAATCAATCAAGCTCCAGGAAGGAGGTGAGAATGGCAGCACCCTGTAGGATCCGTAAGAGCACTCCTTACAGAACAGTCCACTCTGTCTTCTCTAGGTTTCACTAAGCTGTGGAAAACTAACAGTTGTTGCTGGAAGACAGAGCTAAAACTAACAAGATACTGTTTAATCAAACATGAATGAAGTTTTGTACTTAGATTTAAATGGCCTACATAGTAGAGCTCTAGCATAGCATCTGAATTTATTACATTGAGAGCTGAAAAGTGTAGCTGTTGAGTCCGTGTGCTCTATCTTCCTCTTTGTTGTTGTTTAATTCTGTGTCTTTTAATCAATACAGTGTAAACATAAGCCCTTCTGTTGGACTGTGGTTACAATTAAACATGGAGTTCCACTTACCCAGATCTCCTTGTAGGTTTATATTTATTATTGATACTTGTTGAAAAAGATTTCAGAAAGCCAAAGTAATTTTCTGGGGATTGTTGCTTTCATGACAGCATTTCTTTAGATTGTGCCCACCTGTTTATTCAACAAAATTTATTGAATGCCTACAATGTGCCAGGGATGCAAAATGTTCCAAATACAACTAAAGAAATATGGACGTTAGACTTCATCATTTAGCTTATAGTCCAGTGAGGGCTTCCCTGGTAGCTCAGATGGTAAAGCGTCTGCCTACAATGTGGGAGACCCGGGTTTGATCCCTGGGTCGGGAAAATCCCCTGGAGAAGGAAATGGCAACCCACTCCAGGACTCTTGCCTGGAAAATCCCATGGACTGAGGAGCCTGGTAGGCTACAGTCCATGGGGTTGCAAAGAGTTGGACATGACTGAGCGACTTCACTTCACTTCCAGTGAGGATAGACATACACATAAATATGTATGTCATTTGGTGATAATTACCAAAAGAGAAAGATAAAAGCATAATACATCTCTAATGACACGCTGCTTCAGAAGAGACCTGAAGGAAGGGAAGGAACAGTCCAGTAGTCCATGAGGGCTGTCCAAGGAAAGAACATTCCAGGTAGAGAGAACAGGAAGTGCAGAGGTCTAGAGTCAAAAGGACAGTTGCAACAGCAAGGAAGCTTGGTGTTTCTGGGAAGTTAGCAAAGCAGCAGCAGCAGCAGCAAAGTAGGATTGGGTTGCAGAAAATCTAGACGAGATAAAGATTATAAAATATAAAATATAGGCCAAAGTATTTTGTTTGATTATAAGGATAAATTGCTCATCCAGCAGATATTGAGTACCTGTATCTACTCCCAGCTCTGAGAATTTACTAATGAGGACAAAGTTCTCGCTCTTATGTGGCTTCCATTCAAAAGGGGTTGAAGAGGAGAGAGAATTAGTAAGTAAATAATTAAATGAACAGTAACAACAACAACAAAAAATGAGCAAGATAATTTCATTTAATACAGTGCTTTGAGGATTTAAAGCTAGGTGATACTGGCTTGAGGAAAGGAGATATGGAGATTCAGCTTTAACTTACGTTGCTGGTCCATTTTCTAACCTTTCTCTTGCATTCAGCTTTCTCCTCATAGTGAGGCCATGTACACAGCTTTTTTGAGCATCTCTCTGTCTCTGTCATGCTTGCCTTACATTAGCCTTATCAGGATTTAGTGAGATGCAATGTATGCAGTCATCTCACTAAATCCTGATAACGCTAATGTAAGGCAAGCATGTAAAGCATCTGCCACAGGGTCTTTCTCTTTTCTGGCTCATCTAAAATCTAAAAGCAAGAAGTGTATCTTGTTTAGTAACTTGTCTCAATTCAGGTTTCCCCAGACTGAAATGCTGAGACAAAGGATCAAGTTCAAATAGTTTGGGAACCTCCGGTGACACCCATAGGAGAATTGGAAAATGATAGAGGAGAAAGCGAGACAGTGCTGGGTCCCTGCGAAACCAGCTGCAGAAGGGGTTTCTGTGGAAATTTTTGGAAACAGTGCAAAAATCTGCCACAGAATTATCCCTGCTGAGAGTTGAGGGAGCTTTGATATTTATGCACCAACTTTGGAGAAATATTCCAATTAAGTTTCCAAGTATAGGCAATACTCCCCTCAGGTACCGGGCCCTCAGGCACAGAGATGTAGATCCTGGTAGTTGGAAGTCTGCAGGAGGATATTTAAGTTCCACCGGATATGAACAGGGCCCTGATAATATCTGTTACAGTCATTAAATCTTTCTTGGGCAAAACAGCGTTCCTGGGTAATTTAGTATTTGTCTCTAAAATTCATATTTTCCGCATCCCCTTGATGATTCTTTTCCTAGATCACGTTCTTTCTCCTCTTATTTTCCTTAAACTTTTCTGATTCCTTAACACTCTTGTACCTTCGCAGAGAATAGATGTCCTAAAGGGCTAGTAACCTTTATGTTCCATGCTTGAGGATGGGCAGTTCTCTTAAGTCATCTTCTGAATTTATATGATCCGTGAAGAGAGTAAATTACATTACCTAAGATGTATTTCTCCTTATGCCGGAACTATCTCCTGAAATATTAATTACTGCTAAAATCAGCTAAGATAGTTTGTTCTGCATTTTGGAATGCAAGGCATTCATTTTTGAAATACTCTAGAAGTAAATTAGGGAATAGCAAAGATAAGATTGGTGAAAATGGGTAATGACTAAATCTAGGTATTGGGAGTATATGATTTCACTATATTCTTATCCCTGCTTGAGATGTATGTTTGAAATTGTTCATGATAAAAAGTAGAAAAAAATGTACTGATTGTTAGAGCCCTCCTGTCCTAAGCTGAATATGAGCTAATAATTAGTGTTTGTTTTACATGGATCTCTGTAACATCATCACTCTCACCAAGTTAACTATCTTCCTAGACAATACAAAATCCACCTCCTGGGCACAGTGTAAATTTAGCTTTTAGATCACCAAATAGATAACAGAAGAAGCATGTGTATTACTGTAAAGGTAGAGTGGCTTCCAGATCAGAGAGTCTTAATCTAAACCCTGGTTTTACAGATACATAAGCCTACCCATGTCAATAAGCCAAACACGTAGGGCAACTGGACAGTTTTGGAAGCCTGAACAGAGTAATCACAGAAGGAATCATTGGAACTCTCTATCATATATTGTAGGCATAGTATGTGGTGTTTAGATATGTGATATATGGCAATATGCTCTTTCTGTAGAAAAGGCAACCTCCATACTCAAGTCTAGGTGATATATGTTTGGTCCCACTGTAGACATGGATATGTCAGGCTGTGATAAGCTAAGGAAATTAAAATTTTAATTATTTTGCTCAACTTCTTTCATTTGATGCATACCAGAAAAACAATCTGTAGTTTGACCTCTCCTGTAAATAGATACAAAAGGAATAGTGTCTTATTAAATGGACTGAAGATCCCAGTTATTTTACAACTATATTTTGTTTTTATTTTATAACTTTTTGTTTCTTGTGAAGTAAGATGTTACCTACCTAATGTTGCTTATACACTCTTCATTACCTAAAAGTAGTGGTTTGCCATTATGCCTTGACCCACTCCACTTAACTTTACTGCCTTAAGAAAAAAAAATGGATGCATTCTGCTATTTTAAAAAACTCATCAGCTTTAAATACTTATGTATAGATTTCCCTTCTGTGGTAATTGAGATTGTGTTTCTCTATCATCATAGTTCTCTCAAACAAATTCATCCATCTCCTGTCCTCCAAATATAGGTATATGAAAGTCTTATTAAGTAGAGGTTGAATGTACAATATGATGGCTGTGTAAATAATGGCCATTGCTGAAAACCATGTGATCATGCTAATCAAATAATCTGTAATTTCTATATTTTTGCCTCATGGATCCAGATTAGTCAGAATTAGATTAACAAAACATATTTTCCATAATTTAAAGAAATGTAGTGAATAGAGGCTAATACAACCACTGGAAAACCATTGCTGGTTTTAAGAATGTGACAGGAGGGGAATTGCCGATAAATCACAGTTACTAATACCGGTTGTCTTTGGCACCTAAAAGTCACTGCTTCTGCCCTCTGAGGTGCCTGAAAAATAATGGCTTCTCATTTTCTTCTGCCCTCTAAAATTTGTACAGATGCTTTCATTGTGGGCTCTAAACTAAAATTGCTGGCAAGGGATATAGGAAATACAGTTTACAAGTTTTCAGTTTCCTTTGTTATATATAGGATAAGGGGACCCCTCTCAGGGCTCCAGAGTGAGCTCTTGTCCAATATTCAGAAATGAATTGTCGGAGGAGACATATGTGCTGACAAAGCAAAGTCTTTATTGGAAATGAGCACCCAGTGGAGAGCAGCAGATTAAGGGAACCCAGGAGGGCTGCTGCCTTGTGGCTCAGTGTCAGGTTTTGTGGCAGTGAGGTTAGTTTCTGCATTACCTTTGGCCAGTCGTCTTGCTTGACCCGTGTTTAGTCTGACTTAGGGTCTTCCTGGTGGCACGTGTGCCTCTCTCGGCCCAGATGGATTCCAGGGTGAAGGTATCTGGGAGGTTGGAAGGACATGCCGCCTCCTTCCTCCTTTCAGCCCCTCCTGGATCCTTCCCCGTCTCAGCCCCTCCTGTATGCTCCCGGTTACTTTTTGCCGGCAGCACGGTGTTCTTTATTAGCACCTCCTGTTGTGGGACAACTCAGGCAAGCGGTTATCATCATGCCTGGCCAAGGCAGGTGGTTTTGGTCAAAGGTTCCCTAACCTTGCTATTCAGAATAGAGCTTAGAAGAGCAAGGATGGTGCCAAGAGTAAACAAGCGGTTTCCAGCACATTTAGCCATCTTCCCTCTGGAGGCCGCCTTGACTGACTGTTTCTAGGTCTGGCTCATAGCTCTCATTTTAGACTGCACGCTTCATTTAATTCTCTTTCCTAGCTCTCATTCTTCCTTTTCCTTGGCTCTTTTGTTTTGTGAAGGCTCATCCTCTGATAACTTCCCAAGAAGTTCATAGGATGTGATTTTCTTGTTTTTTCAATATCTGAAATAATCTTTTGGCTTCCTTCATGTTTTACTGACGGTTTGACTGGCTATAAAATTGCAGGTTATCACTTGCCTTCAGAACTTGAAATCTACGTAACTCTTTCACTGCTGTTGTTGAAAACATGTTAGTTCTTATTACTTTTCCTTTGAATATGATTTTGTTTCTTTTTGGAAAATCCTGGGACCTTTTCTCAGTTCTTTTTTTATTATTTGCTTTAATGTGAATCTTATTTCATTCATTGATATGGGCACTGGGTAGACACTTTAGATCTTGAGACCTGTGACCTTTGATCCTGAAATTATTTCCCTTTAATTATTTTTTTTTTGCTTTTCTGAAGTATATCCTGAATTCACCCTTTAATTTTTGTACACATCTTTTTCCTTTGTCCCTCTCTATTTTTTATCCCCTTCTAACTCTGTCTGATTTTTTTTTTCCGACTTTAAGCCTTTCACTGAAGCATTTTGTTTTTCCCTTAAAATTTTGATTGTAAAGAATTCTTTTGTTTTTCTCCTTTTTTTAGAGGGAGGGGTAGCATCTTATACAGTGGAAGTGACAAATAGATTCAAAAGATTAGATTATACAGTGGAAGTGGAGATGACAAACAGATTCACGGGATTAGACCTGACAGATAGAGTGCCTGAAGAATATGGATGAAGGTTCATGACATTGTACATGAGGCAGTGATCCAGACCATCCCTGGAAAAAGAAATGCAAAAAGGCAAAATGGTTGTCTGAGGTGGCCTTACAAATAGCTGAGAAAAAACGACAAGTGAAAGGCAAAGGAGAAAAGGAAAGATACACCCATTTGAATGCAGAGTTACAAAGAATGGCAAGGAGAGATAAGAAAACCTTCCTCAGTGATCAGTGCAAAGAAATAGAGGAAAATAATACAATGGAAAAGACTAGAGGTCTCCTCAAGAAAATTAGAGATACCAAGGGACCATTTCATGCAAAGATGGGCACAATAGAGGACAGAAACGGTAGGGACCTAACAGAAGCAGAAGATATTAAGAAGGGGTGGCAAGAATACACAAAAGAACTGTACAAAAAAGATGTTCATGATCCAAATAACCACGATGGTGTGGTCACTCACCCAGGGCCAGACATCCTGGAATATGAAGTCAGGTGGGTCTTAGGAAGCATCACTATGAACAAAGCTAGTGGAAGTGATGGAATTCCAGTTGAGCTGTTTTAAATCCTAAAAGATGATGCTGTGAAAGTGCTGTACTCAATATGCCAGCAAATTTGGAAACCTCAGCAGTGGTCACAGGACTGGAATAGGTCAGTTTTCACTCCCATCCCAAAGACAGGTAATGCCAAAGAATGCTCAAACTACTGCACAATTGCACTCATCTTACATGCTGGCTCAAAATTCTCCAAGCCAGGTTTCAACAGTATGTGAAACATGAACTTCCAGATGTACAAGCTGAATTTAAAATAGGAGGAAGAACCAGAGCTCAAATTGCCAACATCCGTTGGGTCATCAAAAAAGTGAGAGTTCCAGAAAAAAGTCTACTCCTGCTTTATTGACTATGCCAAAGCCTTTGACTGTGTGGATCACAACAAACTGTGGAAAATTCTGAAAGAGATGGGAATACCAGACCACCTAACCTGCCTCTTGAGAAATCTGTATACAGGTCAAGAAGCAACAATTAGAACTGGACATGGAACAACAGACTGGTTCCAAATAGGGAAAGGAGTATGTCAAGCCTGTATGTTGTCACCCTGCTTACTTAACTTACATGCAGAGCACATCATGAGAAATGCTGGACTGGATGAAGCACAAGCTGGAATCAAGATTGCCGGGAGAAATATCAATAACCTCAGATATACAGATGACACCACCCTTATGGCAGAAAGTGAAGAAGAACTAAAGAGCCTCTTAGTGAAAGTGAAATAAGAGAGTGAAAAAGTTGGTTTAAAACTCAATATTCAGAAAATGAAGATCATGGCATCTGGTCCCATCACTTCATGGCAAATAGATGGGGAAGCAATGGAAATAGTGACAGACTATTTTTGGGGGCTCCAGAATCACTGCATATGGTGACTGCAGCCATGAAATTAAAAGACGCTTAAAATAAAGTTATGACCAACCTAGACAGCATATTAAAAGCAGACATTACTTTGCTACAAAGGTCTAGTCAAAGCTATGGTTTTTCTGGTAGTCATTTATGGGTGTGAGAGTTGGACTATAAAGAAAGCTGAGCACCAAAGAATTGATGCTTTTGAACTGTGTTGGGGAAGACTCTTGAGAGTCCCTTGGACTGCAAGGAGGTCCAACCAGTCCATCCTAAAGGAGATCAGTCCTGAATGTTCATTGCGAGGACTGATGTTGAAGGGAGTACTGAAGCTCCAGTACTTTGGCCACCTGATGCAAAGAGCTGACTCATTTGAAAAGACCTTGATGCTGGGAAACATTGCAGGCGTGAGGAAAAGGGGACTACAGAGGACGAAATGGTTGGATAGCATCACTGACTCAATGGACATGAGTTTGAGTAAGCCTGGGAGTTGGTGATGGACAGGGAAGCCTGGTGTGCCACAGTCCATGGGGTCGCAAGGAGTCGGACTCTACTGAGTGACTGAATTGAACTGAGAGAATCTTGCCTTTGTTGTATGGTTGTAAGGTCTTCTATTAGATCCTGTTTTTTTGTTTTTTGTTTTTTTTTTAAGTTTCATTCTGTTCACTGAATTCTCTTTCTGCCTTCTGAATTTCTTTTTTTGTTGTGGTTTTATTTTGATTTTTGTTCTGTTGGAGTCTTTCCTGAAATTACAGGAGATACTTGGCTGTTGACTGCAGTGCCTTGAAACCTAATAGGAAGCCCTGTATTTATATGCAAGTATGTGTCTTCGGCTTTTTCTGTAATATTACCAGCCTGCAAACTATCATTTCCATTGACTGTAAACCCAGTCACATATCAGCATCTGAATGGTTTTTCTTTGAAACCATTCAGTTTTTGCAAATAAAAATCTTTCTGGACCTGTCTCAACATTCAGAAAACGAAGATCATGGCATCCGGTCCCATCACTTCATGTGAAATAGATGGGGAAACAGTGGAAACAGTGTCAGACTTTATTTTTGGAGGCTCCAAAATCACTGCAGATGGTGATTGCAGCCATGAAATTAAAAGACGTTTACTCTTGGAAGAAAAGTTATGACCAACCTAGATAGCATATTCAAAAGCAGAGACATTACTTTGCCGATTAAGGTCCATCTAGTCAAGGCTATGGTTTTCCCTGTGGTCATGTATGGATGTAGTCCATTCTAAAGGAGATCAGCCTTGGGATTTCTTTGGAAGAAATGATGCTAAAGCTGAAGCTCCAGTCCTTTGGCCACCTCATGTGAAGAGCTGACTCATTGGAAAAGACTCTGATGCTGGGAGGGATTGGGGGCAGGAGGAGAAGGGGACGGCAGAGGATGAGATGGCTGGATGGCATCACTGACTCGATGACTGAGTGACCTCTGGGAGTTGATGATGGACAGGGAGGGCTGGCGTGCTGCGCTTCATGGGGTTGCAGAGTCGGGCACGACTGAGCAGCTGAACTCAGCTGAACTGAACTAAAGGTTATGTGTATATGGACTGCAAGAGGTATAGGGTGCATGATGAGCATACTGGTAGTCTGAGAACAAATGGGTAGAAGCATTTTGACTTTCTCTTTTCTGCTTTGTAGCATCCATGTGCCATATTCCTACTTTCCTCTGTGTAGATACTTCCCTAATTTTTCAACAAATTAATCTCATATTTCACAAGGGGGATTAAAAGAGGAGAAGAAATATCTTCAGCCTGTGGGACAGTTATAGGATCCAGCTAGCGTCTGTAGACTTATGACCTGTCTTCCTCTTTTTATGAACTTTTTTTCTGTGTTCCTTAGTACTTTTAAGGGATGAGAATTTTAACAGATTTGCAGAATAAATAGGTGAGTTCTTATCAGAGTCCTCTTGGTGACTACTTAGATTGGGACTCCTTTCTTTTTGCTAAATTAATGACCACTGGTACTTATCTTTATGTCTTCTGAAATGTTACTGAAATCTCTTTGCTCCAGTTTTCCTTTTTAAACTCCTTTTGTTGTGGGGTTGATGCCTTTTCATTCCTTTCTGCAAAGTTTTATTGTGGTGTAGGTTAACAGATATGAAGGCATTTTCCTGCATGTAACTGAAGTGAAAGTATTATTCACTCAGTCATGTCTGATATTTTGTGACTGTAACCCACCAGGCTCCTCTGTCCATGGAATTCTCCAGGCAAGAATACTGGAGTGGGTAGCCATTCCCTTCTCCAGGGGATCTTCTTGACCGAGGAATTGAACCTGGGTCTCCTGCATTGTAGACAGATTCTTTACTGTCTGAGCCACCAGAAAACAGGGGAAACAGTGTCAGACTTTATTTCTTTGGCTCCAGAGTCACTGCAGATGGTGACTGCAACCATGAAATTAAAAGATGCTTACTCATTGGAAGGAAAGTTATGACCAACCTAGATAGCATATTGAAAAGCAGAGACATTACTTTGCCAACAAAGGTCCATCTAGTCAAGGCTATGGTTTTTTCAGTGGTCATGTATGGATGTGAAAGTTGGACTATAAAGAAAGCTGAAAGTGAAAAGTGAAGTCGCTCAGTCGTGTCCAACTCTTTGTGACCCCATGGACTGTAGCCTACCAGGCTCTTCTGTCCATGGCATTTTCCAGGAAATAGTATTGGAGTGGATTGCCATTTCCTTCTCCAGGGGATCTTCCTGACCCAGGGATCGAACCCGGGTCTCCTGCATTGTAGATAGACACTTTACCATCTGAGCCACTAGGGAAGTCACCAAAGAAAGCTGAGTGCTGAAGAATTGAACTGTGGTGTTGGAGAAGACACTTGAGAGTCCCTTGGGCTGTAAGGAGATCCAACCAGTCAATCCTAAAGGAGACCAGTCCTGGGTGTTCATTGGAAGGACTGATGGTGAAGCTGAAACTCCCAATACTTTGGCCACCTGATGTGAAGAACCTACTGGTTGGGAAAGACCCTGATGCTGAGAACATTTGAAGGCGGGAGGAGAAGGGGACGATAGAGGATGAGATGTTTGGATGGCAATCACTGACATGATGCACGTGAGTTTGAGTAGGCTTCAGGAGTTGATGATGGACAGGGAAGCCTGGTGTGCTGCAGGCCATGGGCTTGCAGGTGTTGGACACGACTTAGTGACTGAACTGAACTGAAAACTCCTGTTAAAAGTATTTTGCATATATAAGAAGTGTATTTCTCCCCTACCAGATATTTACTGATATGGTTTAGCTGTTCATTCATGTATTGAGTTACATCCAGGCCTTTTCTGTTCCTTATTACATACTGTCTTATGTTTCCATGTGTGTCTCCCCATGATTGTAAGATTATATGTGACAGTCAGGGAAAAGAGAAGAAAAATAAACACAATTGGAAATAAATGAACTTAACTATCCATTATCTTTGTGACAAACTACACAAGTAAGAATTATTTCAAGGATACTGTAAAAGGTATTCTGATTACACATTTGTAGTGGAATATGTAGTAAGGGTAAAATTTCCAATGAAATTCTTAAACTTCTTGTTTCATGTATTATTGACTTGCATTTTTAAAACTGTCGTATGTATTTTCCAAATTAAAGTAAGTAGTTTTGTTATTTATTATTATGATTCAACCTTTTCAGCATAAAGAAAAAGATCCAAGTCTAAAATTCAAAAACTAAAAATACTACAACTCTTAACTTTGAATTAGAAAGTTACTAACTGAATTAGAGAAGTACTAACTCATTTTTTTTTCTAAAAATGCGTTGGTGTCCAAAACCATCTTTATTCATGGTATCCTTAATGTTTCAGTAATTTTTTTTTACAGTGACTCTAGGCCATTGGTTCTCAATCAACAGTGATTTTAACCTTCTTTCCCATTTCTTCATCCCCTTGATGAAAAATCTGGCAATGTCTACATTCATTTTTGATGGTCACAGTTGGAGAACTGCTGTTAAGTATCCAAACAGGGATACTGCTGAACATTCCGTAATGCACAAGGTACAGCTCCTCACAGGAAAGGACTATCTAGAGAGTCAATGCTGAAGTCAGAAACCCTGCCTGAGGCTAAATGAAATGCATAGGAGCTGCATTTATTAATAGTTAGATTCAAACAATATATATAAAGTTAAGCAGTGTTTCTTTGGAAGAAATAAACCTAAGTTAAAAGAAAAATATTTTTCTTTTATTCTTAAATAATCATGATCATTTCTTAATGGGATGTGCTTCTCTTTGGTGTTGCCCAGCTTCTAATCTTGAAATCATATCTCTATTCTTATGTCTTGATCCACATTGATTTTAACATGACACTTTCTGCTGCTACAAACTCAGTTTTGCAAAAATGTGACATGATTGAAAGAGATGTCTTGTGATCTAATATTAAAACTTGATCTATAGCTAGTAGTTGGTATGACATTTGATGGATATTTATTATTCCTGTGTTCCTCAAAAAGTATCTTGCAGTGCCCTTGTGAGTTTGCTCCAGTGATCTGGGATGCATAAGAGCACGTGTGTCTTAGTTCTTTCTACTGAAATTGGCCTGGGAGCAGTGAATGCCCTTGATAGCACTTTCTATTAAAAGGAAAATTTCTTGTGTTGAGAGATAAAAACTTTTCCTATAAATTGCTAATCAGATGCCATTAGATGCTTGTGTTTCATTTGGGGGAAATGATTGATTCTAGCTAGGAAGTAGAGGAACAAATTAAATGATACCATGAAGAAACAGCAAATTCAGAATATGGGGAAAAGATCAAGTTGCTAACATCCGCTGGATCACAGAAAAAGGAAAAGAATTCCAGAAAAACATGTACTTCTGCTTCCTTGACTACACCAAAGCTTTGACTGTGTGGATCGCAACATACCATGGAAAATTCTTAAAGAGTTGGGAATATCAGACCACCTTACTTGTCTCTTGAGAAACATGTATGCAGGACAAGAAGCATCAGTTAGAACCAGACATGAAACAATAGACTGGTTCAAAACTGGAAAAGGAGTACATCAAGGCTATATACTGTTACCCTGCTTATTTAACTTCAGTGCAGAGTACATCATGTGAAATGCTGGGCTCTATGACTCACAAACTGGAATCAAGATTTCCAGGAGAAATATCAATAACCTCAGATATGCAGATGCTGCTACTTTAATGGCAGAAAGTGAAGAGGAACTAAAGATCCTCTTGATGAGGGTGAAAGAGGAGAGTGAAAAATCTGACTTAAAAGTCAACATTCAAAAAATGAAGATAATGGCATCTGGTCCCATCACTTCATGGGAAATAGATGGGGAAATGATGGAAACAGTGACAGACTTTATTTTCTTGGCTCCAAAATCACTGCAGATGGTGATTGCGGCCATGAAATTAAAAGACCCTACTCCTTGGAAGGAAAGTTATGACCAACCTAGACAGCATATTTAAAAGCAGAGGTATTACTTTGCCAACAAAGGTCTGCCTGGTCAAGGCTTTGGTTTTTTCAGTGGTCATGTATGGATGTGAAAGTTGGACTGTGAAGAATGCTGAGTGCCGAAGAATTGATGCTTTTGAACTGTGGTATTGGAGAAGACTCTTGAGAGTCCCTTGGACTGCAAGGAGATCCAACCAGTCCATACTAAAGGAGATCAATCCTGGGTGTTCTTTGGAAGGAGTGATGCTAAAGCTGAAACTCCAATACCTTGGCCACCTCATGTGAAGAGTTGACTCATTGGAAAAGACTCTGATGCTGGGAGGGATTGGGGGCAGGAGGAGAAGGGGACGACAGAGGATGAGATGGCTGGATGCCATCTTGGACTCGATGGACGTGAGTTTGAACTCTGGGAGTTGGTGATGGACAGGGAGGCCTGGCGTGCTGCAATTCATGGGGTCACAAAGAGTCGGACATGACTGAGCGACTGAAGTGAACTGAACTGAAAGAAAAATACTCTCCGAAGAAATAATTCACATAGAAGGGAGAGGACACAAAATTGGCAAACTCCTTGGAATTGTATGACACATATATAGCCTAAGTCTATTTTTGAGTATGTCTGAAGATGTTCATATTGCAAAATCTTAAAAGAAGAGCTAAAAGGGAAGAGAGTGAAGACACAGTATGCTTAGTTGCTTAGTTGTTTCTGACTCTTTACAACCCCATGGACTGTAGCCTATCAGGCTCCTCTGTCCATGGGGATTCTCCAGGCAAGAATGCTAGAGTGGGTTGCCATGCTCTCCTCCAGGGGATCTTCCCAACCCAGGGATTAAACCCAGGTCTCCCACATTGCAGGTGTATACTTTACCATCTGAGCCACCACAGAAGCCCAATAGCACATCTTTATTGAGGGAATTATAGTTTTTCTACAGTTTGTCTGCCTTTACAAGTTTCTTTATGTGTCTCAGTAACTAAGACTAAAACACAGTATCTGTAAGAGAGGGCATCATGAAGGGAGAGAGACCTCTCTGTAGAAGACAGAGAAGAAGAGTGTTGCAAAGGAGGTTGAGTGATCTCACCTGTAAAGTCTATCATAGGGCAAGAGAGGAGATGGATTTATGGTCACTTTGCCAGGACAATCCAGAAGAGAGCTATTATATTTCTTATTTCAAATTAGTAAACTGTCATTCTAAATTTGATCAGCCTTCTTTTTTTTCAAGTGGGTAAATGATGTAGTGTATATCTAGTCTTCTGATCAGTAATTGTCCTTTCTATACATTAAAAAAAATCATTTTTCTATATTTTGATCTTTGCTAATATCTTTGATCTTGGTTAATATTAATCTATTCCCAGCAAATGGATCTTGTTTTGTTTCTGAACCTGTAAGTTTAGTGAGTTTAAGTCTGGACCAAGGTAATTCTATCCTGTGAGGAGTTGTCCAGGTAGCCAGCCAGCCCCTCTCTTTGACTAATGTTGACTTCTTTTTTCTGGTAGCAAGGCAAACTGGGAGAGAACAGAACTTTGAAAGGAACACAGAAAAGCTTATTTGAATATGGAAAAGATTTATATCTGTAATTGCTTTTCTTGTCTGCAACCTTAGCATAATACAGTTGATACACTTTTAAATTCGACTGAAATAGCAGGGATTTAGAAGATGCACTGATGTAAAAGAGAAGTCATTTGCAGGTATATGTTTAATAGGTGGAGGTTTTTTAAAACTTACAAAATGTCTTTATCATTGTATTGCTAAATCTTAAATGTTTCAAGCCTGGGCTATGTTTTTTAAATATAATACTGTAACTATCTAAAAGGAATCTACAGTAAAAACTGAAACATCAGCTAAAGTGAACTTGTATTTCCTTGTGTTTGTTGTCGAGATCTGTGGTTAGTTTGAATGATAATCTATGTCAAAGGCAGATCACCCATTCATCTAGGACACAGCCCATTTTCACACACACCGTCACTGAGGCTGAGTTATTTGCTATCTCATTGGATATTATAGATTGAACTTGAGTTTCTGATATATTGGTCATCAAAGTAATGAATCTCTGGGACTATGGAAAAAAAGAACATAACTGAAAAACTATTAAACAAAAATGTGTTCTCTTGGGGGACAAAGGACCCACCAGACTATTTCAGTTGCTGCCTAGAAACAGTGTATAGTAATATTTTGTTGTTTTCCAAGTATGCAGAATGTGAAAAACACTTTTTGATGCTCACTTTGTAGTTTTTTTAATGATGTAAAAACATTAATAGGAAAAAGCTGTATATAGTCTATTTTCAGTAGTGTATACTTTAAACGAAATTTACCCATATTAGAATTGGACCTCTGTAATTGGAAAATGTATTAATGAGATCCTGAACTTTGGGAACAAGCATCAAGATATGCATAGGCTATTCTTTACTTAGACAATTTTGATTGTCATTATTCTGTATAAAAATCATAATTTTTGTCAAGTTTTGGATTTGAAATAAAAAGAAAGCTTTTGAAATCAAAAGAATGGCCTTAGATGAATCAAGAGTTTAGAGTTTTTATGTGATTCAGTCACTGTTCTTGCAAAATAGCACTTTGCGAGCTAGCCTATGAATTGAACTAAATTTATAACATTGCTTTGATGGGACTAATTGCTAGTTTATGGCCTGTGTTTTGAAATACACCATATTTGTAGGTTGAGGGGACTATTGACTTCAGTCTAAGTATAAACCTTACTCATACTGCTACTTCATCAGTGAAATGTATAACTGCAGCTGTAGAATTCCGTGATAAATATGACATCAAGTTTCAGAAGCAAAGCCCATGTTATTGATAAATGTACAAAATGCCAGTTGAGTTCATTTTCCATTGAATAAAGCAGAGTAAAATCAGTTCTTATGTGCACTGATCTTGGGTTATCCCCTCAAGCTGCAAGGTTTGAGTTAGACTGGGTGTGCCACCCATGTGCACTCCAGCCTTCACACTTATTGAGGTAAAATTGTGTTGAAATAAACACTGGAAGATGTCCATGGATTAATTTCTGCGGAGGGAAATATGGAGTCCAGTTGTCTTGCTGGAAAGTAGTGTCAGCAAAAGAAGTTAGTTTGGATGGTTAGTGATCTTACCATAAGGCAAAATCAACTTATGCTACTCCTTTCCTGCTCCAAGGATTCTATTTTACTACTAAGTATGAGCAGCTCATAGGAGCCTGATCTGCTGTGTCTGTGGGTAAGAAATACTATTCTGTACTTGTCTTAACAGAGTATAAAAGACACCTGAAAAGGATCCATCTGATCCACAAGTAAAGTAACTCTCTGCCAGAATAAAATTTCACCATCTCTAAAGAAAGACAGCAAAATCTAGGCAAAATAATTGTGAGTCCATAATATTCAGTATATTTCACTTTCATCAAGAGGCTTTTTAGTTCCTCTTCACTTTCTGCCATAAGGGTGGTGTCATCTGCATATATGAGGTTATTGATATTTCTCCTGACAATCTTGATTCCAGCTTGTGCTTCTTCCAGCCCAGTGTTTCTCCTGAGGTACTCTGCATGTAAGTTAAGTAAGCAGAGTGACAATATACAGCTTTGATGTATTCCTTTTCCCTATTTGGAACCATCATGTTGTTCCATGTCTAGTTCTAACTGTTGCTTCCTGACCTGCATAGAGGTTTCTCAAGAGGCAGGTCAGGTGGTCTGGTATTCTCATCTCTTTCAGAATTTTCCACAGTTTATTGTGATCCACAGAGTCAAAGGCTTTGGCATAGTCAATAAAGCAGAAATAGGTGTTTCTCTGAAACTCTCTTGCTTTTTCGATGATCCAGCGGATGTTGGCAATTTGATCTCTGGTTCCTCTGCCTTTTCTAAAACCAGCTTGAACATCTGGAAGTTCACGTTTCACGTATTGCTGAAGCCTGGCTTGGAGAATTTTGAGCATTACTTTACTAGCATGTGAGATGAGTGCAGTTGTGCGGTAGTTTGAGCATTCTTTGGCATTGCCTTTGGGATTGGAATGAAAACTGACCTTTTCCAGTCCTGTGGCCACTGCTGAGTTTTCCAAATTTGCTGGCATATTGAGTGCAGCACTCTCACAGCATCATCTTTCAGGATTTGAAACAGCTCAACTGGAATTCCATCACCTCCGCTAGCTTTATTCGTAGTGATACTTCCTAAGGCCCACTTGACTTCACATTCCAAGATGTCTGGCTCTAGGTGAGTGATCACACCATCGTGATTATCTTGGTCGTGAAGATCTTTTTTGTCCAGTTCTTCTGTGCATTCTTGCTACCTCTTCTTAATAAATTAGTAACAAAACCCCATAATCCCATTATAATAATGAGAAAACAACAGAAAAAGCCAGATTCTGAACAGTTTACACAATTTCTGACCAGTTCTCTTCAAAATTGTTAAGGTTATGAAGACCAAGCCAAGACTGCGAAACTGTCACAGACCAAAGATGACTGAGGAGAAAGCTAAATACAGTGTGGTAATTTTAAGTTGGATCCTGGAATAGAAAGGGGACATTCATGAAAAAATTGGTGAAATCATAATAAAATCTATTGTTTAGGTAATGGTAAAAATAAAGAAAAAATCACTTCGGAAAGAAGTAAAAGAAAGAAAGAAAGAAGACTATTATAAATACATTCAAATATTTAATGGAAAGTATTAGTGCAAGAAGGAAGCCCGTGGGGCATCTCAGTACAACAGTGAGAAGTATAAACCAGAGCCAAATGAGAGTTTTAGAACTGAAAATTATAATATTTTAACTGAAAACCAGATATTCCTAACATCGTATTTGATACTGTAAGGGAAAAAAAGTGAAGTTAAGGTAAAGTCAAGGCAATAGAAACTCTGCTAAGAAAGAAAAAGAAATTCATACAAAGTGAACCGAACATTAGTCAGCTATGGGACAATGTCAAGTATATGTGATATGATTTAAAAATACATATATTATGTAAACACTAGTCATAAATCTGAAATCACAGTATTAAAAATAGATAAAATAGATTTCAGGAACATCGTCAGAGATCAATAACAAGAGGTCCAATTTATCAAGGTAATACTAAAGGCCTAAATGTATATATGTCAATGTACACAGAATAAGTGTTCCCTGAACATGTCATATCCCATCCCCTGGAACCTGTGAATATGTACCTTCCATGAGAAAGGGACTTTACAGTGCTAAGTTAAGAATCTGGAAGTGGGGCGATTATCCTGGATTATCTGGGTACCCAAAGTAAATACAGGGTTTCTTATAAGTAAGAGTAGAGACAGAAAAGGTCAAAGAAAGAAATGTGACGTCACAAGCAGAAGTCAGAGAGAGACTTAAAGACCACACTGCTGAATGAAGATGGAGGGAGAAGAGGCTGTTGTCCAAAGGACACAGGTGGTCTCTAGAAGGTGCAGAAACAGAGGCAGATATTCCTCCCAAGCCTCCAGAAGGCACTCAGCCTGGTGGTGTTTTAGCCTTTCAAGGTCTGTTTCAGAATTGTCACCTCCCAGCGTGTGAGGTGATGTTGCGTGCTTTAAGGCACTGTTGTCGTTTGTTGTGACAGCAATAGGAAACAGCATCAGGTAGCAGAGCCAGTAAAATAGGAAGCAAAAGCTGAAGGCAGGAAAGGGAGAACTGAATTCACAGTTTATAGCAGGAGGTCTTAAAATTTCTCTCGTGTGATTGATAGAACAGTAGGTACAAAGTCAGTAACTGTGTAAGAGACTGGAAAAACTCCATCAACCAATGAGGTTTTAAAATTTTCTGTGTATCGCATCATGTCATTTGCGAATAGTAACTGTTTTACTTCTTCCTTTTCAGTTTGGTTCCCTTTTATCGCTTTTTCTTATCTGATTGCTTTGACTAGGACTTCCAAAATTCCTTTTCTGAGAAAAGGATGCTCACTTTTGCCACTTAAAAAAAAAAAAAATGGAAAGAGTAGGCATCTTTTTCTTGTTCCTGATGCTGTGGGAAATACTTTTAAACTTTTCACCATTGAGTATGATGTTGGCTATGAGTTTGTCATATACGGCCTTTATTATGTTGAGGTATGGTCTCTCTATGCCCACTTTCTGGAGAGGGTGATGATAATATAGATGTGTACATTTATTAAAACTCATCAAACTGTATGTACCTATTATTTGTGTATTTTACCATATGTAAGTAATATCTTAATAGATTGTTAATTACAAAAATCCTGATTGATTTCAGTCCCTGAGGGTTTTCTCTTCTTTTTATGTGGGGGCTTTGAGCATAGAAGGTTATATCATATGGAATTAGTTTACTTTCATTTATAGGTTATTTTTAATATAAATTATGAATGAAGCAAAATAAACCACAGAAGAAATTTTGCCAAGAAAGGTCTATATTCATATCAACATAAAAACATGTAAACAAATTATACAATTAATGCTTCCAGTAGAGGTCAAATAGATAGGTATTTAAGGCTGTTGATCCTCAGAAATAAAATATACTCACTGAACCTCAGTAAATTCCTGTTCTACTCTCATTGTTATAACAGGTATATAGAAGTTACAAATAAATGGGTAAGAAAAATGGTTTGGTGAACTCTGAGATGATAACTGAAGTCCGTGTTAGTCTTCAGTTCGGTTTTCTAAATGAATTTCTCCATTCTGATTGTGAAGGACACCATCCTGAACCTTTGGTAATAGAAATCAGGAGTAAAGCATTTAAAATGGAAAGAAATTGTAGTCTTACCTTTAAAGATGGTGAGGAGAAAGGAAGGTTAGTCCTGAAGAACTCTAAGAATCTATAGAAAGAATTTTGGAAACTTCAGGAGAAAAAAAGAAAATAGGTTGAACCTTGAAGACTTCTGAAAGAAAGGAGAGAAAAGAAAATCATTCTTGTCCTCCATGACAATCTACAAAAACTGATAACATAGTCAATATAAAAAAGTGGGGACATACCTTTTCTTATTCATATTGTAAGGAATCTTTTTGTGCATACCTGCACCACACTCATGGCAGAAAGTGAAGAGGAACTAAAAAGCCTCTTGATGAGTAAAAGTAAAAGAGGAGAGTGAAAAAGTTGGCATAAAGCTCAACATTCAGAAAACAAAGATCATGGCATCTGGTCCCATCACTTCATGGGAAATAGATGGGGAAACAGTGGAAACGGTGTCAGACTTTCTTTTGGGGGGCTCCAAAATCACTGCAGATGGTGATTGCAGCCATGAAATGAAAAGACGCTTACTCCTTGGAAGGAAAGCTGTGACCAACCTAGATAGCATATTGAAAAGCAGAGATATTACTTTGCCAACAAAGGTCCATCTAGTCAAGGCTATGGTTTTCCCAGTGGTCATATATGGATGCGAGGGTTGGACTGTGGAGAAAGCTGAGTGCCAAAAATTGATGCTTTTGAACTGTGGTGTTGGAGAAGACTCTTGAAGAGTCCCTTGGATTGCAAGGAGATCCAACCAGTCCATTCTGAAGGAGATCAGTCCTGGATGTTCTTTGGAAGGAATGATGCTGAAGCTGAAACTCCATACTTTGGCCACCTCATGCGAAGAGTTGACCCATTGGAGAAGACCGTGATGCTGGGAGGGATTGGGGGCAGGAGGAGACGGGGATGACAGAGGATGAGATGGCTGGATGGCATCATTGACTCGATGGACGTGAGTCTGAGTGAACTCCAGGAGTTGATGATGACAGGGAGGCCTGGCGTGCTGCGATTCATGGGGTCACAAAGAGTCAGACACGACTGAGCGACTGGACTGAACACAGTTATATATTATAAACATATTCAACTCAGTGGTAGTTTTTGTTACACGTGTGTTTTACTTTTATGCATGATGCTTCCCCCCTCTTTTCTTGGGTCTCCTCACTCCCATTTCCTTCCCTGCAGATTCTCAGCCCCCCATACCTAACATATATTAACAGTCTAGCACATATCCTTTCATATTTTTCATAAAATTTTTGTTTGTGAATTTTTTATTCATTTCCAAAAATGAAATCCTATTATTTATGCTTTTTATGTTGTTTTTCTCACTCCACTGTATTTTGATGCTAAATATCCAGCGAGTCAAGCTGATACAGGATTAATTCATTGTCTTCAATGACTGAAGAAGAAGACGTATTATAATTTTTCATTATTTCCTTAATGACATACATTGGATTTTGTGGTCTCGTCTACCATTTTTGTTTATATCACTATGAAAAATGTAGCTACCTTTGTTTTTGGTAAATAACATAAGACTGCTTTCCAAAGGGGTTTTACATTTCATCTTTTCATTAACAACATAGACTTTTCTTTGCATTCCTATCAGCAAAGTATGTTATATCTCCTTTTCACATGTAAGCCTGATAATTGTCTTCCAGAGTGTCAAGAACTATCAGATCTGAAATTTTACATTAATTGCAAGGTAAAAGTTTAATTTGCCAAAATTTCCTGAATGTTGGCAAAAGACACGAGACTCCTGGGTCCGATACAAAGACCTTTATTACAACACGATGAAGAGAGTAAGCATCATGTTAATGTCTGTTCCCCTTAACCCCAGTTTTCTCCAGGTGATGTGGAGAGTTGCTATGGACTGAACTGTGTCCTTCTTCATTTGTGTACTGAAACCCTAAACCCTCCACCCCAGTTGTGACTGTACCTATCTTTAGGAGGCAATTAAGTTTTAACAAGGTCGTGAGGTTGGTTCCCTAATGTGATAGGACTTGAAAGGAAGAGAGATCTTTCTCTTTACCATGTGAGGATTCTGTGAGAAAGTAGCTATCTACATGCCAGGAAGAGAGGTCTTACCGGGAACTAAATCTTCAGGCACCTTGACCTTGGATCTCCCAGGTTCCAGAAGTGTGAGAAATTTATTTCTGAGGCTTAAGCCACCCAGTCTGCGATGCTGTATGATGGCAGTCTGACCAGACTAAGCCGAGAAACCCAGACACATACTGTGTACCCAGTGAGTTTACATCCCTGTTGAACTGCCTGCATCTTTAGGAACCCGAAATGTTTACAGTGGGTAGTGAAGTCTGGCCTTTGCCCCAAAGGTCATCATTATCTTTATTGTACTGGGTAGTAAACAGACTTGACCTTTGCTCTGTAGCAAGACACTCTCTGTCTCTTCCAGGGCTGTTCTCTGTACAAACATCCTTCCAAAGAATGTCTGATACAAAAGAGCAATCTTGCCTCACTCTCAACTCCTGCAGAAATGTCAGCATTCAAAACAAAGTTGTCATGATTATACTCTATGAGTTGGTTCCTCAGTCTCTATCTGTAACACTCTTCTTTATTCTATCATATATTCAATCTACTTTGTCTCTAACATATCTAAGTTTAAATTTACTGTACATATTTAGCACTTTAAAAAAATGTGTCTCTCCCAAGCTACTTCCTTATTCATTATCTCTACTTAACACAGCCTAAATGAATTTTGCCTGTATCTCATAAGTTACTATCTTTCTCTCAGTGTTTAATGTTTCTTTTGATTTCCATCTATCCCATTTTTTCCCTTATCTCCTGTAGCAAATCGAGTGTTTTTAGATGATATAGAAAAATCAGAGAAGGCGGTGGCACCCCACTCCAGTACTCTTGCCTGGAAAATCCATGGACAGAGGAGCCTGGTAGGCTGCAGTCCATGGGGTCGCCAAGAGTCTGAGATGACTGAGCAACTTCACTTTTACTTTTCACTTTCATGCACTGGAGAAGGAAATGGCAACCCACTCCAGTGTTCTTGCCTGGAGAATCCCAGGGGCGGGGAAGTCTGGTAGGCTGCTGTCTATGGGGTGACACAGAGTTGGACACGATTGAAGCAACTTAGCAGCAGCAGCAGCAATGTTACATATGTATTCAGAATTTTTGGAGGGGAAGTGAGGTATCGGAAAGCTTATATTTCTTGTTTGGTTACTGCTAACTCAAGGTAGGGCAATGATACTTTTATAAGATTTTTTTTCAATCTCTAGAAAGTGTCCACTTTTTCTTCTTATACTACATTCCTTATTAAGTGAACCAAATAAATTCTCAATTTCTTAGTATTTAAGAGAGATTATCTTAACCACCCTCTCTGCGAACAACGCATTTCACTAACCTTGATTAAGGCCTGACTGAATGCCCTATTAAGGAGCTAAGACACAGAGTTCACTCACTGGTTTTGCCACGTCTAGAGATCTCCTGTTTGGTTTTGAAACTAATTGTAGAAGCATAGCGTGGGAAATGAAGAGTAGTTTTCAGAAGAAATAGTTAATCTCATCATTTACTCATTAGCCTCATCATGTATTCAGTTATATCATGTACTAGATACTCCAAGTTTATAAGAATAAATAATGGGTACGTCTGCTTAAGGAGGGTTATTGTCTGATAAGGGATACAAATAAATGGCATTTGTACTAGGCCCATGATAGCGGAGAACAGAGAATGGCTGCATCTGCTTGGGGAGTCAGGAGGTTTTACGAAACCTTGGCTTGACCTTTCACCGTGGAGGAAGCACTAGGTAGCCTCTGAGAGCACAGTGCTAGATGCCTGATGGACTTGGCTGTCCTACTCACTAGTGACCAGTTCATCTAACATCTCAAAACTGTTTCCTCATTTATAAAATGGTGAAAATTATATATATTTCATAGTGTCAGTTTCAAAAATAATTGAAATAAAGCAATTAGCGTAGATCCTGGCCTAGGACAAGCTTTGATTAAATTGTATGGGTTGCTCTTGTCGCTGTGATTGTCTGTACTCCTCTAACACAAGCAGCCTCACCATCTCCTCCACAAATCTCAGTAAGAGTTTGCTTTTCAGATACTACCAGACCACAGTATGGCTGAACTATATGTTGTGTGACATGGTTGGAACATTAGATATGTCTGAATATACTCCAAATATGATGAGGACTTTCTTTAAAGTAGATTTCAGTGGACGTTAAAGCAGATGAATGTAAGTACCAGGAGGATAGAATCTATTGAGCTCGTTGACTGCGAGATAAGGGATTAGGATGACTCAGACTTTTGTGTGGCTTTTGTGATTTCCTTTAATAAAATAATCTGTAATGGATTAACAGTAGCTCTTGAGGTGAATGAAGAATGAATTCATTTCTCGAGATGTTGAATTTGAGAATTTAGAGGATGTTTTTGTGAAGGTACCTAATCTAGGAAGTGGTTCAATATGAGTCCAAAACTATCCTCTCCATGTAGAAGTTCAGTTCAGTTGCTCATTTGTGTCCGACTCTTTGTGATCCTATGGAGTGCAGCACGCCAGGCCTCCCTGTGCATCACCAACTCCTGAAGCTTGCTCAGACTCCTGTCCATCAAGTTGGTGATGCCACCCAACCATCTTATCTTCTGTTGTCCCCTTCTCCTCCCGCCTTCAATCTTTCCCAGCATCAGAGTCTTTTCCAATGAGTTGGTTCTTTGCATCAGGCGGCCAAAGTATTGGAGTTTCAGCTTCAGCATCAGTCCTTCCAATGAACACTCAGGACTGATTTCCTTTAGGATGGACTGGCTGGATCTCCTTGCAGTACATTGGACTCTCAAGAGTCTTCTCTAGCACTGCAGTTCAAAAGCATCAATTCTTTGGCAGTCAACTTGCTTTATAGTCCAACTCTCATATCCATACATGACTACTGGAAAAAACATAGCTTTGACTAGCTGGCAAAGCCAGTACCCATGTACCTGCTTTTTAATATGCTGTCTAGGTTGGTCATAGCTTTTCTTCTAAGGAGCAAGCATCTTTTAATTTCATGGCTGCAGTCACCATCTGCAGTGATTTTGGAGCCAAAAAAACTCTCACTGTTTTCATTGTTTCCCCATGTATTTACCATGAAGTGATGGGAACGGATGCCATGACCTTAGTTTTCTGAATGTTGAGTTTTAACCCAACTTTTTCACTCTCCTCTTTCACTTTCATCAAGAGGCTCTTTAGTTCTTCTTCACTTTCTTCCATAAGGCCACCCTTATGGTGGTGTCATCTGCATATCTGAGGTTACTGATATTTCCCCCTGGCAGTCTTGGTTCCAGCTTGTGCTTCTGCATATAAGTTAAATAAGCAGGGTGACAGCATGTAGCCTTGACGTACTCCTTTCCCTATTTGGAACCAGTCTGTTGTTCCATGTCCAGTTCTAACTGTTGCTTCCTGATCTGCATACAGATTTCTCTGGAGGCAAGTCAGGTGGTCTGCTATTCCCATCTTTTTCAGAATTTTCCATAGTTTCTTGTGATCCACACAGTCAAATGAAGCACAAACTGGAATCAAGATTACTGGGAGAAATATCAATAACCTCAGATATGCAGATGACACCACCCTTATGGCAGAAAGTGAAGAGGAGCTAAAAAACCTTTTGTTGAAAGTGAAAGAGGAGAGTGAAAAAGTTGGCTTAAGCTCAACATTCAGAAAACTTAAGATCATATCATCTGATCCCATCACTTCATGGCAAATAGAAGGGAAAACAATGGAAGCAGTGGCAGACTTTATCATTTTGGGCTCCATAATCACTGCAGATGGTGACTACTACAGCCATGAAATTAAAAGACGCTTACGCTTTGGAAGGAAAGTTATGACCAGCCTAGACAGCATATTAAAAAGCAGAGACATTACTTTGCCAACAAAGGTCCATCTAGTCAAGGCTATGGTTTTTCCAGTAGTCATGTATGGATGTGAGAGTTGGACTATAAAGAAAGCTGAGCACTACAGAATTGATGCTTTTGAACTGTGGTGTTGGAGAAGACTCTTGAGAGTCCCTTGGACTGCAAGGAGATCCAACCAGTCCACTCTAAAGGAGATCAGTCCTGGGTATTCATTGGAAGGACTTATGTTGAAGCTGAAACTCCAATACTTTGGCCACCTCATGCGAAGAGCTGACTCATTTGAAAAGACCCTGATGCTAGGAGGGATTGGGGGCAGGAGGAGAAGGGGACGACAGAGAATGAGATGGTTGGATGGCATCACCAGCTTGATGGACATGAGTTTGGGTAAACTCCAGAAGTTGATGTTTGACAAGGAGGCCTGGCGTGTTGCAGTCCATGGGGTCACAAAGAGTTGGACACAACTGAGCCACTGAACTGAAGTTTGCTGAACACAATCAAGGCTTTGGCATAGTCAATAAAGTAGAAATAGATGTTTTTCTGGAAGTCTCTTGCTTTTTTGACGATCCAGTGGATATTGCCAATTTGGTCTCTGGTTCCTCTGCCTCTTCTAATTCCACTTGGACATCTGGAAGATCACAGTTCACACTTCGAGTTCACGGTTCTGGCTTGGAGAATTTTGAGCATTTCTTTGCTAGCATGTGAGATGAGTGCAATTGTGTGGTAGTTTGAGCATTCTTTGGCATTGCCTTTCTTTGGGATTGGAGTGAAAAATGACCTTTTCCAGTCCTGTGGCCACTACTGAGTTTTCCAAATTTGCTAGCATATTGAGTGCAGCACTTTGACAGCATCATCTTTTAGGATTTGAAATAGCTCAACTGGATTTCCATCACCTCCACTAGCTTTGTTTGCAGCGATGCTTCCTAAGGCCCACTTGACTTCACATTCCAGGATGTCTGGCTCTAGGTGAGTGATCACACCATCGTGATTATCTTGGTCATGAAAATCTTTTTTGTCCAGTTCTTGTGTGTATTCTTGGCACCTCTTCTTAATATCTTCTGCTTCTGTTAGGTCCATACCATTTCTGGCCTTTATTTTGCCCATCTTTGCATGAAATATTCCCTTGGTATCTCTTAATTTTGTTGAAGAGATCTCTCACCTTTCCCATTCTATCATTTTCCTCTATTTCTTTGCATTGATCACTGAGGAAGGCTTTCTTATCTCTTCTTGCTATTCTTTGGAAGTCTAGAACTCTAGTACACCCGTGGCGGATTCATGTTGATGTATGGCAAAACCAATACAGTATTATAAAGTAAAATAAATCAAAAAAAAAAGAAAAAGAAAGATGTAACTACATCCTTCAATAATTTTAAAATTTTTAAAAAAAAGGAACTCTGCATTCAAATGGGTGTGTCTTTCCTTTTCTCCTTTTCCTTTCATTTCTCTTCTTTTCTTAGCTACTTGTAAGGCCTCCTCAGACAACCGTTTTACTTCTTGCATTTTTTTTTCTTGGGGATGGTCTTGATCCCTGTCTCCTATAAAATGTCACGAACCTCCACCCATAGTTCTTTAGGCAGTCTATCAGATCTAATCCCTTGAAGCTGCTTGTCACTTCCACTGTTTAATCGTGTGCGATGTGATTGAGGTTATACCTGAACCATTAGCATGTAGAGGTAATCACTTCTGATGCCTTATCAGTCTGTTCTTGTCCTTCTGTTAAGTTTGGTGTTAGAAGTGGTAGTTATGGATGGAATCCCTCAGTGTAAAATGGGAAGGCTGAGGATTCAGCCAGTCTGGTAAAATCCAAAGAAAGTCCAGTTGGAATGCATTACAAAAGGAAGCTGTTGTAGACATTCTTGAGAAATGTTGGGAATGGTTGGATACATTTAGGGATAATTTGTGAAAACACAGGAGTGGGAAAACTCTCTTGGTAGTTTGAGTCTACTTATTGTACAGAACATCCTTAATGTCTTAAGACAAATAAATTATATAAACATATAAGTGAGACTGCCCTGTGGATTTTCTTGTCTCATAATGCTTTTGTCTAGTTTTAATATATGAGTAGGGCTGGCCTCATAGAATAAGTTGGCAAGTATTTCCTCCCCCTAAGCATTCTGGAAGAGTTGTATAGCATTAGTACTGTTTCTTCTTTAAATATTTGTAGCATTCACCAGTGGAGTCACCTGGGCCTGAAGTTTACTTTATGGGAAGATTTAAACTATTGATTTGGTTTCTCTAATAAGTATAATGCCGTTCATGTTATGTTTCTTCTTGAGGGGGCTTTGGTAGTTTGTGTCTTTCAAATAATCTGTCCATCAGAAAGAACTGTGCAATTTAGTGATATAAAGTTATTTGTAATGTGCTTAATCGCTCAGTGGTGTCCAAGTCTTTGTGAGCCCATGGACTGTAGCCCACCAGGGCTAGGTAGTATTCCCTTATTATTCTTTTTATTATTATTATTATTGTTGTTAGTATTATTATTTCATTCTGTGTAATCCATAGTGATGCTTTTTCTCTGCTGGTATTGATACTTATATCATTCTTGATTTTCATAGTTTGTGTTTTTTCACTTTTTTGCCTAAGGAGTCTGATTAGAGACTTACACATTTTATTGATCTTTTAAAAGAACCAATCTTTTTGATTGATTGGTTGATTATTTTCTTCTCTCTTTCTTGGTTTTCTGTGTCATTGATTTTTACTTTGATTTCATTTCATTTTTTTTCTTTTGCTTACTTTTGGTTTAATTTGCTGTTATTTTTTTCCTGGCTTTTTAAAGTGGAAGCTGAATTTTTGGTAGGAGACCTTTTCTCTTTCCCACTAATATAGGTGTTTAGTGCTAGAAATTTCCTTCTAAGTACTAATTTAACTGCATTCCACAATTTTTATATGTTCTGGTTTTATTTGTATTCAGTTCAAAATAACCTCCTAACTTTTTTTCCTCAGACCCATGGGTTACTTAGAAGTGTATTGTTTCATCTTCATATATTGGGAATGAAAAAAAATGTGTTATTGATTTCTAATTTAGTTCCATTGTTGTCAGAGAGTATACCTTTATGGGGCTTTCCTGATGGCTCAACTAATAAAGAACCTGCTTACCAAGACGTGGGTTCAATCCCTGGGTCAGGAAGATCCCCAGAGAAGGAAATGGTAACTTGCTCCAGTACTCTTGGCTGGAACATTCTGTGAACAGAGGAGCTTTGTAGGATACAGTCCATGGGGTCACAAAGAGTCAGACATGACTGAGTATATGCCCAAACTTTATATGATTTGAATCTGCTAAATTTATCACAGCTTGCTTTTTGGTCCATAGTATGCACTGTCTTTGTAAATGTGTATTCAGCTGTTGTTCTATTTATGGTCAGTGGTCTGATTCAAATATTCTATATCTTTACTGATTTTCCATCTACTTTCTTAAATTATTGAAAGGGAAGTATTGAAATCTGTTTGTAATTGAGGATTTATGTATTTCTTGTTTTGGTTCTCTCAGTTTTTCTTTTGTATATTTCAAAGCTCTACTATTGTTCCAGAAACAATTAGGATAATTATGACCTCTTGATGAAATGATCTGGTGTTATGATGACCATTGCAAATGAAATGACCCTCTAAAAGAAAGTGAAAGTGTTAGCTGCTCAGGCGTGTCCTACTCTTTGCAACCCTGTGGTCTGTCCATGGAATTCTCCAGACAAGAATACTAGAGTGGGTTATTATTCCCTTCTCCAGGGGATCTTCCCGATCCAGGGACTGAACCCAGGTCTCCTGCATTGAGGGCAGGTTCTTTACCATCTGAGCCACCAGGGAAGCCCAACCATTGCAAATGAAATGACCCTCTATTATTCTATTAGTATCCTGTTAATGGAATTCTTTAGTATTCTTTTATTTTTTAAATTCTGATATCGACTTTGTCTGGTTTGATGTACTTTACCAATAATTCTGTCATTTTTGTAATTTCTCCTCATTATGGGTTATGTTTTCCTGATTTTTATTCAGGCCTATTATTTATGAATTAAATACCAGTTGTGAATTTTACCCTGTTGTGTTGTAGATATTTTTGTGTTCTATAAATATGTTAATCTTTCGTTCTAGGACACAACTAAGTACCTTGGAAATAGTTTGATCCATGTGGATGGTGTTGTTAAGGTTTGTTAGGCAGGACCAGAGCAGCATTTAGTCTGATTTTTCCCCACTACTCAGACAAAACCCTTCTGAGCACTCTAACCAGTGCTCGATGTATTATGAGATTGCTTTTTGCTGTGGTTATGTGAGCTCTGAGTATTGTACCCTGTAATTTGGTGGGATGATTCTTTTACTGGCCTTGAATTGTTTTCTTAAGCTGATCAGGTCTGAGCTGAAGGCTGCAGATCTCAGGAGCAATGCTTTCTCCCATCTGCTACTCGTCCCCTTGATCTTGTAGTACTTCAAGCTGGTTTCCCTATTGTAAGAGACCACTATGTTCCAGTCGTATTTCTTCTATCTGCCTGGGGTTCCAGAGTCTTCTGCGGCAGGAAGTTGGGGCGGTCGTTGGTGTCACCACTCTGTCCTGTCTCTCAGAGTTCATTGTTGTTCATTACTTGGTGTTTGAGCTCTTAAGACAGTTTTTTTCACATGTAGTATCTATTTTAAGTATTATTTATGTACAAGGGTAAGTCCAGTCCCTGTTACTCCATCTTGGTCAGAAATTGAAATACATGGACTGTTCAGTTTGGTTTTTGTTAAATGTTTGTTGTAATTTTCCCTTTCATTTTTCTGTCTGTTCTTGCTTTCTGCTGTGTTTGTGCTCATGCGTTCCCAGAGCCTTAGACTGTATGTGGTTGGTGAGGTTGGGCTGGCCTTCCGTCTGTCAGCCAGTGTCTTCCATGTTCCTGGCACCATGTCTGATATGTGAATAGAAAGGTGACTGAGACAGTGGCCTAGTCTCACAAAGCTGTAGGTGGGCAGGAACTCCAGTGTACGGAGGTACACAATGGAATCATGTTAACCTCCAATTTTACTTAAGTAGCATTCATAATGTTCTCTGTAATATGTGTCCTTTAAGAAAATAACTTTCTGAAAGATTGTATCTGAAGCAGAATATGAGCCCAGTATTCAGTTTCATGCTTTAACATGGAAGCAGATAGGAACCTGTACTATTCATTTATAATTGGCTCCAGCTAAACAAGTTGAGTACTTAAGAGGAATTAAAAAAAAAAAAAGTGGAAAAGTATTTCCCTCAAATTAGGAAGAAAGTGTCCTACTTTTAGCATCGAGTTCTAATGTAACGTTTTCCTTTTCCTTTTTATTTCTGTCCTATATTTGAAGAACAGAAATGAATTTATTGAAGGTTTTTCCTGTAATTAGTTAAATAGGTTAGTCATCACAGAAACTTGCAGTGACTAAACCATGTTGTATCTGCAACAAAGAGATAAGTAGTCTAGCTACAGGCTGTGTGCTCAGTTGCTCAGTTTTGTCCGACTCTTTGCAACCCTGTAAACAGTAGCCCACTAGACTCCTCTGTCCATAGTATTTTCCAGGCAAGAACAAGGGAGTGGGTTGCCATTTCCTTCTCCTGGGGATCTTCCTGACCCAGGGATTGAACCTACATCTCCTACATTTCAGGTGGATTCTTTACTGCTGCGCCACCTGGGAAGCCCCGCTACAGGCTGCTATTACTCTGCTTTGGATATTTGCTTCCTGTATGTAGAGAGGGCCTTTGATACCAATCTGGGATTGATATTAAGTTCATCAAGTAAGAATTGACATTGAGAAGAAAGATAGGTTGTGCCCATTGCTTGTTTTAAAAGTATATGTTATAGAATATTCCAGCCCATTAAATATTAGGCAGTATTTTATTAGCGCTGATTTAAATTAAACTCTTTGTTCATGACTTTAGAGAGTCAGTGTACAGAGTAATAGGAAAAACCACTTTGTAACTTGAGTTCAGTGACAATAACAGTCATTCTCACAAGCTTTTAAGAAGTAACTAGGATTCTTTTCAATTTAAATGGAAAAAATAAGGTATCATTTATATTATCATTTCCCCATATCATACCTGTAAGGAAAATTAGCTATAAATATTTTAAAGAAAAAATAATATGTATATTGTTTGCATACAATTTACAAAAGTGATTTTGGAAATAGAAAGTTAGGCAAAGTGGTATTAATCCATCTTGGGGAGAAAATAGCTAAATTGCAGACATTTTTTGTGTGTGTGGCATTTTTCTAATTTTAAGAATATAGATTAATGGATAAATTAGTGCATGTTTATGTTTAACTTACTTATTAATAAAATGAAGAGTTTTGGTCTAGTGATTGTTTTCTCAAAGCATTTGAATTAAACAAAACTCTTTACTGGATAAAGGTAATAAAAACTTGATAAGGTATACATACCTCAGTTTTTTAGTAACTGTATTCTTTTAGTAATATTTTTACCACTCCAAAATACTTACATTTTTCTTTGTATGTATTCAAGGTAATTTCTATATCTGTATACTGAAATCAAACACTTTCACATCTTATTCATGATAAAATTGACATTGTGGCTTTATTTTTATTATATTTTTATCTTAAAAAGTAACTCCAAATCCAAATATCTCATTTTAATTCAGCTATGTACCTGTTTATTCTTTTTCTCAAAATTTAATACCTTGCTCTTTCTGCGCTATGAAGAAGAAAGCAACATACATTCATGTTGCTTATTATTATTCCTTATTATCCTTCTTTTGTATATTTAGGTTCTTTCAGAAAAATCAGATTGGAGATACAGTTTAAATTTTTAAAAATCTAAAAATTAGTTGGATGATGGCTAAATATCTTCTTTGTTCTGCTTATTCATTAGTATACTTGGCTCTTGATTTGTTAATACATATATTAAATGTTAGTTCAGTAAGAGGTGGCTTTTATGAAACATTATTTAGAATGCAAATTATCTTTAAGCTGAAGAATATTGAAAATAAAAGAACCAACTGAGTCTGAATTATTTACAGGCCAAGGGCTTAAAGGTTCTCTGCTCCAGCACAAATATTAAATTATGAAATGGGAATTTCAGTTTGCCATAAATCTGTCTGCCATAGCAGCTTAAAATAAAATAGTTTTACCCATCTAAAGCAACATCAATTTGCCAGTCTGTGCTTCATGTATCAAAGAGCGTTCTGTGAAAATATCAATATCATTGGTTAATATAAATGAAATTAATTTTTAAAGCTGGGCTAAAGGTTGACATCTGAAAAATTGCATTACTTTGCAGAAGAGAAATTTCTGTCTTCTAGTGAAATTTCAGGTCATGAGGGCAAGTAATTTTCACAATCTTCAATGGGAGTCAGTGAAATATGAACTTCATTGTCACCTAGCCCCAAAGCGATAAGATAAAATGAGCTGATACATCATTTGCTGTGGTTTTATCATCTCCCTCAGTAATTGGAAGAGAAAACATAAGAGTGTATGTGTTTGTGTGCTCCCTTCTCACCCCTCCCAGATGCCCCATCGTCCACACCCAGGCTAAAGCCGTTTTAGCCCAATCAATACAGAGGTCACACAGCATTTTATTTATATATTTTTAATTTTTCATACTGACTAAACTGCCAAATAGAACATTAGAGTAATGAATATGTTTAATTGAATTTGTCACCCATGAAAATGCTAAGGAGAATACTGCATCATAGTACCAGTAAGCAGGAGGAAATTTACTATATAGATGAAAAATATAAAATAACTCATAAAAATTAATTTAAAAGGTAATTTTCTTTTATATTCATAACTTTTATACTTTTATTGTCATTTTTTCCAAGTTTGTGGACAATGTGTGTGTTCATGGATATATATTAAATAACAAAATTGCCATGTTAAAATTTCTACCAGAGTCAAGTATACGCTATTTTTCAATTCAAAGAGACCACCAATGTTTTTTTTTTTTAATTTATATTTAAATAATGGTGGTGAAGAACATCCTTGAACTAACTGGTATTCAATATTAAAATAAATTTAGTGCTATGCTTTGATATCAAGTTTCAGAGAAAATTATGTGCAGCAAAATCTAAAAACTATGTTAATAGTAGAGTGGTACAGCTTTAAAATACTTGATTACAATTACTTTCAACTATTTTGTTAAAATTGCAATTATTGTAAATAAAATATATTTGCACGTGTGTTTAGTGGCAGATTGATAGACTATATTTAGACTAGTGCATTTTTTAACATGTATTTTTATTGTTTCAAATATTTGCCATTTTCCACATTAAGATATAATTCTTGTGACTGATTTATAATTATGCTCATGAAAATGAGATATGAATATTTTCTAACTGTGGTATCATTGATTGATGGCTTGATTAGCTTATAGTTTGTATACTAAGTTAAAAACATTTTTTTGATGTTAAATATGTATCCATATATTTTGGAAATGATTTTGTTATGAAATTTTAAGTGCTATTATTTCTTTGTATTATTCGATTTTACTTTTGTTACTGAATTCTTCTGAAATTAGTATGGAATTCTTTGAAAGAGTAAAATCTCTCCAAAAATTTATGAATATTTGAGTCTAGGATATGCAGTGCAAGCTTTAAACATTAAGAATAGTGTTTTAAAAAACACTCTTTTTGTTGATTCTACAGATGCAGGCTCTCAAATATTTTTTGTGATATTTTCCAATCACTTTTTAATATCTTTCCCTTTAAAAGAATTTGAAAAAATTTAAAATTTATTGAGGGTAGAGTTTAAAAAGAAAGCCTTTTTTCTCTACTTAAATGGAACAAATATGGCTATGTTTTCAGAGACTACTTTAAAATCTATTTTTTGAACATACCTAATATTCAGTAAATAAGGGTATCATGTAGTTGGGCAGTAAATAATACAGATTTTTTTTTTTTTAATCCTTCCATGAGGATGAGAAAAGTGGAAGTGTTATTTGGATAAATTATTTAGCTTTTCAAAATGAATCGTTAAAAATACTTTCTTTGTAGCCAATTAATGCAACAGGGTGAAGAAATTTTCACATATATTCATAGTATACTCTTTGAAGTGTAGGGGAAAAGGTAGGTTTATTTGGGCAAAATTCTTTTTCAGAGTCACAATTTTTAAATAGAATTTTAAAGAAAATATGTTTGATTTTTTAATGTAAAAAACTATATGCATTTTTATATGTGTGAGTATATATACATATAAATGATTTTTTTTTGTTCCTCGCTACAACCTTTCTTTAACATTTGACCAATAAACTATCTTTATTCAAATAGATTATTAAAAAATAAAGTTGAATTCACTAATAATACTACTAACGATATTGAAACAAGATGGAAAACATTCAAAGAGAGTGCTGAAGGCTGAAGCTTTCAAGCTATTCTAGACTTGGGGTCATAACTGCGGAGCAATGGTAATGATACGGTTTCCATAGTAACCGATTCATTGGAGGGCTAGACCTCTGTCTAGGGTGCTGTCAGTGTAAGTAGAGTTTCAGTGAACAGAAAGTCCCAAAGAAGGGTCTGCTTCTACCTAATCCAGTTTTAATTGAACTCTAGAGACTTTGAAGTGAAGCCTCAGACCAGGAATATACTATTCCAATAAGAAATAAACCTCTTCCTTAGCTAGGTCGCAGCTGCCTCTCCGTACTGACACCTTTTCCTAATGAATACTTTAAAGAAATGTTATTATATCAATTTCAGCTAGTAATTCTCTTAGTTAAGAGATTCTTTGTTTCTATTTTAAATCCCACTATCCTGATGTGAAGTACAGATTTTCATTGGTTGTTCTTTTTTAAGTCGGTCTAATTTTCTCTGTAAGATTTTAAATGCTGATAGTTTGGCAGTTTTTAAATAATTTTCTGTCTGTCTTCCTGTTTCTGTGTCTCTTCAGTTTTAAAACATTACTTTACCTGCTTACGTTTAACTCTGAAAACACACTGTCATCCATTCATTATAATACCATTTACATCAGGTTTGCAAACATGTAGAACAATTCTGGATATTATTTGTAGATGTATATATATGTTAATGCTAAACCTCAAAAAATGGATAGTAATTGGCTCTGATGAAGAAGGAAAATGGAATCAGGAAGGGTTATATATGAGAATTTAAATATTATCTATTATACTTCATAAATTTTAAAAATCTATACAACAAAGTATAGTGTAGCAAAGTATTAGTATTTTATAAGTTTCAGGGTGGTTTCATGGAGCTTATGTCATTTTCTGTCGTTTGAATTAAGTTTGACATTTGGTAATAAAACAAAGCTTAAAGGACCATGCCACTTGCTGTATTTTAAGTATATTTTTAAAATACCTATGTTACTTAAAGGAATGGGATATAAATGGAATGTTTTCATTGATTGGAAAACTATTACATTAAAAATATTATAATAATGCTTTTAGTGTTCTTACTCCTCTTAGTAATTGAGATATTCTAGAAAATACTAATAATTAAATCTTTAGATTGCATGACCGTGATCTTGCAATGGTTGGCTGTCACCGTATTAAGCAACAAGTCTTATTACATAGCTCTATAGATATAAGAGGGAGAATTTTCAGACCAGTGTGTGATATTTTTAGTATATGACAGCGCTTGGAGCCTAAAGCTTTGGTGTTTATGCTTGTTTGATTTTCCTCTTTCACTTTTAACACAAGTACAGGGAAAAGAATGTAGTTGATTAAAATTTCGGATCAGTTCTAGTTTAACAGATGTTTGAACTCTCTTAGAAATGTGACAGTGTATCATATAAGTAGGCTCTGGACAGTTTGGACTAGACAACCTGGGAGGAGGCCAGACTTTGCTTTCCAAGGGACTTCCTACTAAGTATTGAAATTGTTTGAGTCTCCTTTTCTTCAGAAATGGTAGATAGATTGGACCAGAAGTGTTATAGAACATATATTGGATTCTCTATTACTTGATAAGTTAAAAATGGCAAACTCAAACACCACTGGAAACTAGGCAGATAATAGTAAATAAGTGAGTGTGTAGAGATTGTTTGAAAATGGAGAGTGCCTTTCAGTGGTGCTGTGTGGCGTATACCTAGGCTTGACAGATGCTCCATTTTCTCCCTGAGGAGCCACAGATCTGACTTTTTTATAAATTACCCTTTTCTCAAGTGTTTTCAGCCAGTTGAAAATTTGGGGAAATATAACATGGCCCAAACAGAATTAATGTGGATCATATATGGAGTTTTGGTTGCCGTTTGTTCACTCATTTAATTGTTCAAAAATTTCTCCTTTGTGTAAGACTTTGTTTTAGAAGACGAACATAGAGTACATTCAAAACCTTTGTTCCAGTAGAACTTAGATTCCAGTATTTTAGTGCTGAAGAGAGGAAGAGAAGCGAGGAAATAATGTAATTTCTGGTGGTAATAAATGTTACGCAGGAAGTCTGATGAGTTTGGGATGGGATGAGGTGATCGTGGCGGAAGTGGGGTTAGATCCCGTGGCTTCTCTAACGAGGTGACATTTGAGCGGATATCTGAATGTGAGGATAAGCCAGCCACGTTAAGATCTGGGAGAACAGTCTGAGCAGAGGAGAAAGCACATATAAAGGCCCTGATGGACAGTGAGTTGGGCTCATCAGACAATCCCAGGTACAAGGCTTTATAAGCAATTATGAAGATCTTCAGCGTTTATTGGGATTCCCAGGTGCCGCTAGCAGTAGAGAACCTGCCTGCCAATGCAGGAGACGTAGGAGATGCCAGGCGCAGTCCCTGGGTCGGGAAGGTCCCCTGGAGAAGGGAATGGCAGCCCACTCCAGTATTCTTGCCCGGAGAATCCCATGGACAGAGGAGCCTGGCGGGCTGCAGTCCGTAGCGTTGCACAGGGTTGGACACGTCTAAAGCGACTGCGCAGCACTGAGTTCACTGTGCATGTATTGTGGAGCCACTGCTTGGTATTAAGTACACAGGAGGTACGATGTGATTTATATTTGGAAAGCTATCTTCTCTGACTCCTCTGGTTGTAGTAGATTCTCCAGGTAAGATTAGAAGGGGAGAGACCAGTCAGGAGGCCGCTGCAAACTCTGGAGCCTCGGACTTACTGGTTATGGTGAGAGAAAGGGGTACAAGTGACGGTTAGAAAAAATCTTGAGTAGTATCCATATTTTGTCCTCTTTTCTGTTAGTCTCTCTTGATCTTACTTACATAGATGTTGATTGTATGAAAGAGTTTGAAGGATTTTCTTTCTCACCTGTTTTAAAACTGAAAGTGTAATTAGTTGTTTGGAATTTTGAATTGTTGTTTGGTTTTTCAGAAAATACTGAACCTAGGGGTTGTGCCCATTCTTTCATTTCTAGACGCTGTGGTACCAGAAATAGGATATTTTCTGTAGAAAAATCTAAATACATATTTAGTGAATTAACTAATGTTGCCCTCTGTAAAAAAAGACAACAGAAACCCTGTATTTTGCATTAAGTATCATAGATTTTTTATAATTAAGATCTAGAAAATGGAAATATAAAGTGGACAGCATTTATGTAGGATAAATTCTTAACATTCATTATTGTTCCTCTTATCCCATTTTTGTCCTTACAATGCAATATCATATACAAATGTCATTTTATTTGTATTTTTTAATGGTGGTTACTTTTGAGAGATTTATCTTAGTTGTTTAACTTAATTTGCTTTCATGAATTTTCATCTGTGTTTGATAGCACATCCATCTCATTTTATGTATTAATATTCTGTGAAGTACTAGTGTGGAGAAATTCCAAATCTGGTTTTCCTTTAACACCTTCATAATTAAGCTTTTGAAATGAACTTTTTAAAAAACAAAGCTTGAATAACAAAGCAACAAAGTGGCTTAGTACTAAAGACAGGATTACTTTGAGTTTGCAAAGAATTCTAAGCCATTGCGTCTGTCACATGGGATGACAAGAATTTGTAACAAGTTACTCTGACAACCACCTACTCCATAGAGAGATTATGCTGAGTTCATTCGCAGGTTTGTGTTTAGCTTCAATGACAAAATGATGCTTAACCTCTTATACAGTCTTTCTTTGTGCTTTCTGAATGAGTGACTGTTGCCTTAACAGTGACCCTATTACTGTGATTTTTTGAACTTATGAACTTAAATTTGTAATTTTAGAGTATATAAAAAGTATTTTTGGATATATTATATGAAACTGAATTTTATATGTGATCTATAAGCATGTAGGACATTCTTTTGAGGTCTTTCTTCTTTTTAAAGTTTGTCTAATATTGTATTTCTATAATATGATGCAAAAATCAATCAGTAATGCTATATGTATTTCCTGGAAAGCAATAGATGACATCATTGCCTTAAAAAGCCCCCAAATATAAAATAGATGTGCTACAGTTTTGTTTGCTGTTTCATTTAAACATCTTTTTCATGAATTGCAATCTACTTTTTAGATCACAATTATTATTGCAATTACTCCCAATTATTTCAGTAACTGTTTATTCATTTCTTAGAAATTATTTTTCTTAATGAGGACTTCGGTGTTTTAATTGGGGGAAAGAACAGAAAGATTCCATAATACTTACTGAGGATTCTCTTTTTCTTCACTAGATCCTGGCATATACAGAAGGGCTGCATGGGAAATGGCTGTTCTCAGAGATACGATCGATCTTTTCTCGTCGTTATCTTTTGCAAAATACAGCCCTGGAGATCTTTATGGCAAACAGAGGTGAGATGATGTTGCAGATGTATGTTGTTACAGAGCCAACCTCCATCTCCCTAAGATTTCATTTTGAACGTACCATACTGTTTCCATTCCGTATTGTTTCCATTTGGATAGAATTGTGCATTACTGACCTCTTTTTTGAACTATGTGCATCTTCATAGTTTATACCCCTTTGGTTTTTCTTAGAATTATCTCCAGTATCTTATTTTTCTGGCCAAATCAGAGATTAGTGCAGGACTTTATAAATATAGGGGATAAGTACCCATTTAATCAGTTGTGGAGTTTTGGTATCCTCACCAGTGCTCTGATGCTTAAACTCCTTCTGGAAGGTGGCTGCGTTTCAAGAGGGGAGAGGGTAATCAAATAATTCATACATTTATTTAATTTTTTTGTCTAATCTATTGCCATTTATAAAGAACCGTCAGAAGATGGTACTGAACTGTCCTGGTTGCTTTGTATTACCTCATTCTTCAAAGAACTAAAATTCAATTTGTGTGTTTAGAATTGAGCTTGGTGAAATTCATTAAGATTAGAAGGAGGGACAAGGTGAACTTGAAGGGAAAGCATTGTGGGGTATGAGTGGAGGTTTACAAGTAAGAATATGTAAAATCTTGTGATTTATTGTACATGCTTATTTTATTTAAGTAGATTTTTAAGTTTTCATATTTTCTCTTTCTATACTCTACAAGTTTTCATTTAAAAATCTGCACATAATGTATATTCCATGCATACTTTCTTTTTTTAATGAAATCATGTGTCTTTAGGGAATACAGATTTCTTTAGGAAAAGATGTTTTTCCTTTCATATTTGGTTTTCTTCTACACACTTACCACTCTTTCTAATGTAAACATTATTCTTTCAGGTGAATAATCGAGTGAATGTTTTACACTTTAGTTCAGTCTACATTCTTTCCTGCTTTAAAATTTCTTAAGCATCTTTGCTGTGAATCTCTGTGTGTTTTTCTATTGCCTTTTCCTTATGGCCTTGGTCACCTGCCATAATTTTTTTAAAATTTCAGGACTAACCAAAGTACTATCTTCTAAATTCTCTGCCATGATTTTATGACTTTGTTATTGTCATACTTTTTAAGGATAAAATTTTATACATCACTGTCATAAATTAAAATTTATATACTGAATGTATTCATGTATATGATGTACAGTTTGATATCTGCAGTTATATATAATGTTCTCAAAGTATGTAATTATTCAAATAGAAATGATTAAAAAACATTTGATTATTGACCATGGAGGAAAAAATTTTCTTCAGGTCACACATTGTTCTGGATTATGTGAACATACAAAGCATAAACAAAAAGCACTGTTATATGTTTATATAATATTTATATAAACTACAAGAAAATACAAAAATTTGTATAAATTACAAGAGAATATTTTTTAAGTTGTTGATGATTAGAAGTAAATACAACTCACAATTTAGTAGCTATAGGTTAAGTATATTGGATTGTTAAGTATATAATCTTAAATTTTTTATAGAAATTTATAGGTATATTTTTAACTTGCCAAAATTCAACTTTGTAAATTCAGAATTGTAGCTAGATAAAATCTCAACTTCGTGTCACATTAACGCAACAATAGAGAAGGAACATTCTATGAGTAGAAAAAATATCATCTCTGGCATATTAATGCTTAAACTTCATATATACTATGGTAAAACTAATACTATAAAACTTCTATTGAGTAGATACCTGGACTAAGAGTAAGCATTTTACTGTACCAAGAAATCCGTTTTTCAGAAAGGCACTTATATTTCATTCTGACTTTTAAAAATTATTTTTCCTAGTTGCTATAATGTTCAACTTCCCAGACCCTGCAACAGTAAAGAAAGTGGTTAACTATCTACCTCGTGTTGGCATTGGAACCAGTTTTGGATTGCCTCAAACCAGGTACTGTTTTATATGAAAAATATATGGAAATAATCTGTAATAATATTTTTCTAATTTGTTTTGAAATGCATGGCCCTCTGTTTTATGCTTCATTGTAAATGGTGTTTGTTAGTGTATTTTGAGTCAACTGAACTTCTGTCCGAAGAAGCTCAAAAAAGAGGAACAAGTGTAAATGAAACTAATCTGAAAAAAGAAAGCAATAAAATCAGAACAGCAGTGAAAAGGGAAACAAAAACAATAAAGAAAAATCAATGCAATGAAAAATTATTTCTCTGAAAAGATTACTGAGAGTAATAAATATCTATATAAGGCTTATGACAAAAGACACAAAATGCCAATATCAGAGAAGGAATATCACTATAGATCCTATAGATATTTTAAAAATAAGGAAATATTATGAACAAATTTAGAAGGCAATGGCACCCCACTCCAGTACTCTTGCCTGGAAAATCCCATGGATGGAGGAGCCTGGTAGGCTGCCATCAATGGGGTCGCACAGAGTTGGACACGACTGGGGCGACGTAGCAGCAGCAGCAGCAGACAACTTAGGTGAATTGGCAGATTCATGAAAGATACAAACTGTAAAATCTCACTAATGAAAGTGAATAGCTTTAAAAATTTTACTGAGGAAATTGGATTTGTAGCTTAAAACCTTCTAACAGAGAAAATACCTAGCTCAAATGGTTTCACTGGCAAATTTTATCAAATGTTTAATGAAGTGACAGAATTTCTCAGAAAACTCTTACAGATAATAGAAAAGAAGGATAAATTTCCCAAGTAATCCTGTAAGCCAGCATTACCTGAATTCCAAATCCACAAAAAGGCTTTTCCAGAAAGAAAATTAAAGACCATCTTGATTAAAAATGAAAAAGTGAAACTATCTTTATTAGTATCTATACTTAATGTGCAATTACTGAGGAAACTGCAAAAATTTTCAGAAAGGAAAAAAGCTGTTAGAACTCATAAACGATTTTGCAACAGACATACTTTTATTCTTGTATAGCAATGAACAATTGGAAACTGAAATTAAAGTATGGTTTAAATAATATAAAAAATTAAATAACTATGGGTATATTTGTAAATATATTAAGAATTGTTCCCTGAAAACTACAAACACAGTTTATGAAAATGAAAGAAACCTAAAAATGGGAAATTGTACTATACCATGTTCATGAATTGGAAGACTCAATGTAAGAAAGATGTTAGTTTTCTCCAAACAGATCTGTAGGTTCAAAGCAAGCCTATCCAAAATTCTAGAAGACTGTTTTGGAGAAATTGACAAGCTGATTCTAAAATTTAAGTGGAAATGCAAATATCTAGAATTGCTAGGACGATTTTGAAATAGAAAAAATCGAAGGACTTTATCTGATTTCAAGACTTACTATAAAATTACATTCACTAGTAGAGTTTCATATTTTTGTAAAATAGACTTATAGAGCAATGGAATATAATATTGTCCAGAAATAGGCCCATCCATAAGTGAGCAATTTAATTTTCAACAGAGGTATCAAGATATGTTGATGGGAAAAGATAGTTTTTTCAACCAAAAAAGAGAAACAAGAAGACAAACCAAAAAAAAAAGCCTACGTCACCCTTTTTCTCAAAATGTAACATATTAACTAAAAATGTAACATAAGTTAACTCAAATTAACTCAAGTATAAATAACCTAAGCATTAGTGCTAAAGTATAACTTCTTAAAGAAAACAGAGGAGAGAAATCTTTGTGACCTTGTGTTAGGCAGAGACTTCTTAAATAAGATTTTAAGAAACCACTTATTGGCATTTCATATTAAAAACATTTCATTTTAAAAGATACTCAAGAAAATGAAAAGGTATGTTATAGACTGGGTTGAAATATTGGTACAACTTATACATGATAAAGGATTTATATAAAGGATATGTAAGAAACTCTTCCATTTAATTATAAGACAAGCAATCTGTTTGAAAAAAATAGAAGATTTGAGCAGATACATCAGCAAAGACTAGATATAAATAGCAAGCACATGGAAAGATACCAAACATCATTAGTCATCAAGGAAATGATGATTCCATTTGAAAACCACGGTGAGATCCCATGGCACACCTATTAGAATGACTTCTTAAAAAATGGTAACAAGAACTAATAAGAATGCAGAGTAACTGGAACTTCACATATGATGGGAAAGTAAGCAATTTTGGAGTTTCATATTATTAACCATACAGTTACCATACCTCCCAGTTCAATTCAGTTGCTCAGGGGTGTTCAACTCTTTGCGACCGCATGGACTGCAGCACGCCAGGCTTCCATGTCCATCACCAACTCCTGGAGTTTACTCAAATTCATGTCCATTGAGTCGGTGATGCCATCCAGCCATCTCATCCTCTGTCGTCCCCTTCTCCTCTTGCCCCCAATCTCTCCCAGCATCAGGGTTTTTTCCAATGAATTAGCTCTTCACATTAGGTGGCCAGAGTATTGGAGTTTCAGCTTCAGCATCAGTCCTTCCAATGAACACTCAGGACTGATCTCCATTTGAATGACTGGCTGGATCTCCTTGCAGTCCAAGGGACTCTCAAGTGTCTTCTCCAACACCACAGTTCAAAAGTATCAATTGGTGCTCAGCTTTCTTTGTAGTCCGACTCTCACATCCATACATGACTGCTGGAAAAACCATAGCCTTGACTAGATGGATCTTTGTTGGCAAAGTAATGTCTTTGCTTTTGAATATGCTGTCTAGGTTAGTCATAGCTTTTCTTCCAAGGAGCAAGCATCTTTTTTTTTTTTTTTTTTTTGCATCTTTTAATTTCATGGCTGCAGTCACCATCTGCAGTGATTTTGGAGCCCCCCAAAATAAAGTCTGACACTGTTTCCACTGTTCCCCATCTACTTGCCATGAAGTGTTGGGACCGGATGCCAGAATCTTAGTTTTCTGAATGTTGAGCTTTAAGCCAACTTTTTCACTCTCTTCTTTCACTGTCATCAAGAGGCTTTTTAGTTCTTCTTCACTTTCTGCCATAAGGGTGGTGTCATCTGCATATCTGAGGTTACTGATATTTCTCCCGGCAATCTTGATTCCAGCTTGTGCTTCTTCCAGCCCAGCGTTTCTCATGGTGTACTCTGCATAGAAGTTAAATAAGCAGGGTGACAGTATACATCATTGACGTACTCCTTTTCCTATTTGGAACTAGTCTGTTGTTCCATGTCCAGTTCTAACTGTTGCTTCCTGACCTGCCTACAGATTTCTCAAGAGGCAAGTCAGGTGGTCTAGTATACCCATCTCCTTTAGAATTTTCCACAGTTTATTGTGATCCACACAGTCAAAGGCTTTGGCATAGTCAATAAAGCAGAAATAGATGTTTTTCTGGAACTTGTTTGCTTTTTTTGATGATCCAGTGGATGTTGACAATTTGATCTCTGGTTCCTAAAACCAGCTTAAACATCTGAAAGTTCATGGTTTACGTATTGTTGAAGCCTGGCTTGGAGACTTTTGAGCATTACTTTGCTAGTGTGTGAGATGAGTGCAATTGTGTGGTAGTTTGAGCATTCTTTGGCATTGCCTTTCTATGAAAACTGACCTTTTCCAGTCCTGTGGCCACTGCTGAGTTTTCCAAATTTGCTGACATATTGAGTGATGCACTTTCACAGCATCATCTTTTAGGTTAGACGAAATAGCTAATTAGATGAAATAGCTAAACTGGAATTGCATCACCTCCACTTGTAGTGATGCTTCCTAAGGCCCACTTGACTTCTCATTCCAGGATGTCTGACTCTTGGTGAGTGATCACACCATTGTGATTATCTGGCTCATGAGGGTCTCTTTTGTATAGTTCTTCTGTGTATTCTTGCCACCTTTTCTTAATATTTTTTGCTTCTGTTAGGTCCATATAATTTCTGTCCTTTATTGAGCCCATCTTTACATGAAATGTTCCCTTGGTATCTCTAATTTTCTTGAAGAGATTTCTAGTCTTTCCCATTGTATTGTTTTCCTCTATTTGTTTGCATTGATCACTGTGGAAGGCTTTCTTATATCTCCTTGCTATTCTTTGGAACTCTGCGTTCAAATAGGTATATCTTTCCTTTTCTCCTTTGCTTTTCCGGTCTCTTCTTTTCACAGCTATTTTAAGGCCTCCTCAGATATCCATTTTGCTTTTTAGCATTTCTTTTCCTTGGGGATGGTCTTGATCCCTGTCTCCTGTACAGTGTCACAAACTTTCATCCATAGTTCATCAGGCACTCTATCTATCAGATCTAGTCCTGTAAATCTATTTCTTATTCCACTGTGTAATCGTAAGGGATTTGATTTATGTCATACCTGAATCGTTTAGTGGTTTTCCCTACTTTCTTCAAATTAAGTCTGAATTTGTCAGTAAGGAGTTCATGATCTGAGCAACACTCAGCTTCTGGTCTTATTTTTGCTGGCTGTATAGAGCTTTTCCACCTTTGGCTGCAAAGAATATAATCAGTCTGATTTTGGTGTTGACCATCTGGTAATGTCCATGTGTAGAGTCTTCTCTTGTGTTGTTGGAAGAGGGTGTTTGCTATGACCAGTGTGTTCTCTTGGCAAAACTCTATTAGTCTTTGCCCTGCTTCATTCTGTACTCCAAGGCCAAATTTGCCTGTTACTCCAGGTGTTTCTTGACTTCCTACTTTTTCATTCCAGTTGCCTATAATGAAAAGGACATCTATTTTGGGTGTTCTAGAAGGTCTTGTAGGTCTTCATAGAACCGTTCAACTTCAGCTTCTTCAGCATTACTGGTCAGGGCATAGGCTTGGATTACCATGATATTGAATGGTTTGCCTTGGAAACGAATAAAGATCATTGTTTTTGGGATTGCATCTAAGTACTGCATTTCAGACTCTTTTGTTAACTATGATGGCTACTCCATTTCTACTGAGGGATTCCTGCCTGCAGTAGTAGATATAATGGTCATCTGAGTTAAATTCACCCATTCCAGTCCATTTTAGTTCACTGATTCCTAGAATGTCGATGTTCACTCTTGTTAACTCCTGTTTGACCACTTCCAATTTGCTTTGATTCATGGACCTACCATTCCAGGTTCCTATGCAATATTGTCTTTACAGCTTTGAAACTTGTTTCTATCACAAGTCACATCTACAGCTGGGTGTAGTTTTTGCTTTGGCTCCGTCTCTTCATTCTTTCTGGAGTTATTTCTCCACTGATCTCCAGTAGCATATTGGGCACCTACGACCTGGGGAGTTCATTTTTCAGTATTCTTTTTATCTTTTCATACTGCTCATGGGGTTGTCAAGGTAAGAATACTGAAGTGGTTTGCCATTCCCTTCTCCAGTGGACCACATTTTGTCCAAACTCTCTGCAATGACCCGTCTGTCTTGGGTGGCCCTACATGGCATGGCTCATAGTTTCACTGAGTTAGACAAGGCTGTGGTCCAGGTGATTATATCGGTTAGTTTTCTATGGTTGTGGTTTTCAGTCTGTCTGCCCGCTGATGGAGAAAAATAAGTGGATTAGGGAAGATTCCTGATTGCAAAGACTGACTGAGGGGGAAACTGGGTCTTGTTCTTATAGGTGGGGCCATGCTCAGTAAATTTTTAATCCTATTTTCTGTTGATGGGTGGAGCTGTGTTCCCCCTCTGCTATTTACCTGGGACCAAACTATGATGGACGTAATGAAGATAATGTGGCCCTCCTTCAGAAGACCCCATGCATGAACTGTCTCCTGGTAGTATCACTCAGAGGCATTTACCCTAGAGTAATGAAAATATGTGTATCCATACAGTGACCTATTCACAAATGTTGATTCAGCTATGAACAGAAAATTGGGACTAGCCAACATGGTCATCTACTCGTGAATGGACGGATTATGGTATGTTCATCCATACAACAGGATGTACTACTCAGTAATAAAGAGGAGCAATCTCCAATATACAGAACAATGTGAATGAATTTTAAAAGTATGATAGTATCAAAAGAAACAACCTAATCAAAAAATTGGTAGAAGAAATAAATAGACATTTCTCCAGGGAAGACACACAAGTGGGCAAGAAATTCATGAAAAGATGTTCATCATCGCTTGTTATTAGAGAAATGGAAATCAAAGCTACAATGAAGTCTCACATCACACTGGACAGAATGGCCATCATCAAAAAGTCCCCAGACAGTCAATGCCAGAGAGGGTGTGGAGAGAAGGGAACACTTCTTTACTATAATGTAAATTGGCACAGCTTCTATGGAGAACAGTATGGAGGTTCCTTAAAAACCTAAACAAACAGCTGTCATATGACCCTGCAGTCCTACCCCTGGGCAGATATGTAGAGAAAAACATGGTAAAGAAGCATGCATGCACCCCAGTGTTCACTGCAACCCTGTTCCTGGAAGCAACCTAAATATCCATTGGCAGAGGAGTGGATAACGATGTGGTCCATACGTACAGTGGAGTATTATTCAGCTGTTACGAAGAATGGAATAATGCCGTTTTCAGCAACATGGATGGACCTATAGAGTGTCATACTCAGTAAGTCAGACAGGAAGGATACGTTTATTGTATGACATCCCCTATAAAGTAAAAGTGAAAGTTGCTCAGTCATGTCTGACTCTTTGCAACCCCATGGACTATACAGTCCATGGAATTCTGTAGGCCAGAATATTGGAGTGGGTAGCCTTTCCCTTCTCCAGGGTATCTTCTTTACCAGCTGATCCACCTGAGAAGCCCAAGAATACTGGAGTGGGTTGCTGCTGCTGCTGCTAAGTCGCTTCAGTCGTGTCCGACTATGTGCGACCCCATAGATGGCAGCCCATGAAGGTCCCCTGTCCCTGGGATTCTCCAGGCAAGAACACTGGAGTGGGTTGTCATTTCCTTCTCCAATGCAGGAAAGTGAAAAGTGAAAGTGAAGTCGCTCAGTCATGTCCGACTCTTAGCGACCCCATGGACTGCAGCCTACCAGGCTTCTCCACCCATGGGATTTTCCAGGCAAGAGTACTGGAGTGGGGTGCCATTGCCTTCACCAACTGGAGTGGGTAGCCTATCCCTTTTCCACCGGATCTTCCCGACCCAGGAGTTGAACCAGGGTCTCCTGCATTGCAGACAGATTCTTTGCCAGTTGAGCTATCAGGGAAGCCTGACACCCTGTATATGTGGAATCTAAAAAGAAATGGTATAAATGAACTTACTTATAAAACACACAGACTTGGAGAATGAACTTAGGGTGGCTAAGGGGAAGGATGGGGGAACAGCATAGTTACAGAGTTTGGGGTGGACATGTACACACTGCTATATTTAAGTGGATAACCAGCAAAGCCCTGCTGTATAGCACTTGGAATGCGGCAATGTCATGTGGCAGCCTGGATGGAAGGGGAATTTGGGCGAGAATGTATACATTTGTATGTATGGCTGAGTCCCTTTGCTGTCCACCTGAACCTGTCATAAAATTGTTAATCAGCTATATCCCGATACAAAATAAAGAAGTTTACAAGATAAAGTATGGTGCTAGGTGAAAGAAGCCAACTGTTTGTATAGTGGGATTGTATACTGTATATACAATCTGTGTATAGTGTGATTCCACTTATATGACATTTTGGAAAAAATGAAACTACTTGGACAAAAATCAGATCAATGGTTTCAAGAGACTGAAATTGAAAAGGGGCTCTTAGTTACAAAAGAGTGTGAGGAAAGTTTTTGATAACATGGAAATATTTCCTGTCTTGACTGTTGTGGTGTTACCCGACTGTGTTTGTTTGGCAAAATTCATTGCGTTGAACGCCTAAAAAGGATGAATTTTACACGGTGTAAAGAAATCGGTAAACCTGAGTTTTATAGACAAATAGTTAAATAGTGTGAAATCAGTATACAGCATCAGAAACTCTAGAACCATGCTAGCAGGAATGCAAGTCAGTATAGTCACTTGGAAAATTTGGCAGTTTTCTTATTAAGTTAGCTATATACTATATACTTAATTTATGTCCTTTCGGTTCCACTCCTAGGTGATTATAGGGAATAATGAAAATATATGTACACACATTCACTTGTAAGCAAATATTAATAGCAGTGTTATTCATGTAGTCCCAAACTGAAACATTTCTAGTCCATCAACTGTAAATGGATCAGTAGATTGTAGTGCATCCATACAATGAAATGCTATACAGAAGTTATTTAGAGAACAGCAATACAGACTCAAAAACATAAAAAGCAAACTTATGGTTACCAAAACAGAAAGGTGATGGAGGGATAAATTTGGAGCCTGAGATTAACAGATTCATGCTACTATATATAAAATTAACAACACAGACTTATTGTGTATCACAGGTAGCTATATTCAGTATCTTATATTAACATATAATGGAAAATAATATGAAAAATATTTACATAGGTATAACTGAATCACTTTGCTGTATACCTGAAACTAACCCAATATTGTAAGTCAACTACACTTTAATTAAAAAAAAAGTATCAGCAATTATCTCAACATTATAGAATTTAAGGTTTCGATTTATCTTTCAAAATCTTTATTTTTCCTATTCATAAAAATGTAGATGCACTACTTTTATTATCTAATTAAAAGATATGAAACAAATTTCAAAAGAAATAAAAAGGAGTTGACCACTGACACGTGCAGCAGCGTGGGTGAGTCTCAGAATCGTTAGTAAATGAAGCTCAGCGCTGTGTGCCACAGGCGTCATGCCCATCATGGGCTGTAATTCTCCTTACATAAAGTGGCTGAGAAATAATGTGAAATTATATGATTCTATCTATATGAAACTATTGTAGAAATAAAACCGTATAGAGACAGAAAGCAGATCATTGGATGCCAAGAGCTAGGAACTAGGACAAAGGACCTAGCTTTTTGGAGTGTTTCTATGATAATTGGTTACAGAAACAGGTATATTCAAAAGTTATTAAACCGTACCCTCAAGTATGGTCGATGTTATTATGTTATGTTTTATCTCAGCAAAGATCAGTGAAAAACAGGCTCTGCATGCTTAAAATACCTAAGTTACAGAAGTGCTTATTTTGTAACCATTTTCAAATGTACCATCACTTAATATGTATAATAAATCATTAAACTTTTTATAATTTTGATTAAAATGATTAGACTTTGCTTGACTATGTCATATTTGTTGCAATTTTTTCTGTTGATGTCAATATCAAATCCATATGTGAAGGATTTTGCATATAATATATTTAATTAAAACTTTTATCTTTAACCTCCGGTAAATCAGAGTTCAAATATTAATTTTGTATATACATGTGGAGTTAATAACTAGCATTTAGATTGTTCAAAGTAACTTAATGACTATGTGAAAGGAATGGTAAGATGCCAGCGCGTCTCTCGCAGCACAGGGAACTGGAAGAGCGTCAGGCTATATCTCTTTTCCGTGTGCTAGCCAGTTGCCTGTATTTAGAAAGCAGGATCATTACCGGTTTTATTTCTTAGTAGTTGTTAATTTTCATCAATACAATTCAGTTAGCTAATTTAAGAACTAGGAAGAGACTTAACACTGGGATTTTTATATTGATTGAAATGCATTAGCAGGAGAAACTTGCAGTTTACTTTTGACATACCTAATTTTGTACTGATTTGGGCTATTTTTGATTAGTGTTTATTCAGGTTTTTTAGTTAGTATCTTCTTATAAATGCAACTGGTATAGAATCAACAGATAATAGCCAAAATATCAGTAGGAGTTCTAGTCATCCTGGGGTAGAGGACTTTGTAAGCTGATATACTCCCCTGCCCCGTGGTGGTAGGACTCTGGTCTGTGCCAAGCCTGCCTCACCATAGGCTGCTTTTGAGTGAGTTCATGACTTTGAGCAATTGATCCTAGATAGAGTGAGGTAGAAGCCCCAGTGTCTTCTTATGACCTTCCCTTGATAGTCACAAGCCATCATTTCTGCTACATCTTACTTGTTTCAGGAGAGTTATTAAATACAGCCCAGGCTCCTTGGTAGGAGAATCAAGTTCCTTCTCTTAAAGAGAAAATAGCAAAGAATTTGTGGACATGTAACAGGTTAGAACTTCGCAAAGTTGATTCTTTGAAAAGCTCAATAAAATTGACGTACTTTGCCTAACAATGAACAAAAGAGGTAACATGAATTACCAAAGTCAGAAATGAAAGAAGGGACTGTGCTGCTGACCATGTAGAAATTAAAAACATTAGCAGGAAAGATCAGCTTACAAATTAAGACAGTTGAGATGAGATGGACAAGTTCCTGGACAGTCAGAATTGTCAAAACTTACTCAAGAAGAAGTTAAAACTCTGAATAGACCTGTGACAGATCCATTGGATTAGAGTTCAAAAATCTCACCGAAGAGTCAAGGCCCAGATGGGTTAACTGACGAATCTTATTAAATAGATAAATTAGAAAAATACCAAGCCTTCACAAACTCATTCAGAAGATACAGGAAGAAACACTTAACAACTCATTCTGTGAGGCCATCTTTTCCCTAATATCAATGCCAGGCAAAGATGTCACAAGAAAAAACTATAAACTAATAACCCTAATGAACATATACAAAAATGCTTTACAAAATATTGCCAAACCAAATCCAGCAATGTACAGAAAGGATTATAAAGTAGCCATATGGGTTTTATCACAGGAACTCAAGTTGGTTTAAATCTGAAAATCAGTATTAGGCACATAGTTAATAGAATACAGGATAAACAGGTAAGTAGCAGCCACCAAAAAGCCCCATACTTTTCCCATGCTACACCGTACTTAACGTTTAAAGACTGAATGCTTTGCCCCTCTGGTCATGAAAGCTCCAATGTCGTCCATTCTCACCACTTCTATTAACATTACATTGGGGATTTCAGCCTGTGTGATGAGAAAGGAAGGGCTGGAGGGGAAAAGCAAAGGCATCCAGATTAGAAATGTCTTTCTCCTAGATGACAAAGACATGTACGGTTTTTACAATGAAAAATGTAAAACAAATGGCTGTTAGAAATTAAAAACAACATCGACAGATGGAAATGTTCCATAGTCGTGGATCAGAAGGTTCAGTATAAAGATGTCAGTTCTCCCCAGATCTATACATTTAATACAATCCCTATCAAAATTTAGTACACTTTTTGAGAGAAATTCAGCTGAAATACAATGAATCTAGATTTGCCAGAACAATTTTGAAAAAGAACAAAATTAGAAAACTTAACTATCTGATTTCAAAACTTACCATAACCACAGTAATCAGAATGTGTGCTCTTTATCCAATGATAGGCATATAAGTTAATGAAACTACCTTGAGAAAATGAAACTACATTGAGAATAAAGGAATAAACTAAACCCTTGCATTTATGGTCAGTTGCTTTTTAACAAAGTTGCCAACACTTAAATAAATATTTCTGTAATGGTTGGAAAGTCACAGACAAGAAAATGAACATCAACATACTGTTCATAAGAATTAGAAAATGGATTTAGTCAAAATTTAAAATGTTTGTGCTTTAAATACATCACTTAAATATATGAAAAGATAAGCCACAGACTGAAAATTTTTGTGCATCATATATCTCGTAAAGGAACTGTATCCAGAATGTATAGAGACCTTTTACAACTCAATGTAGGATGAAAGAGGGAACATTTCATGCAAAGATGAGCTCGATAAAGGACAGAAATGCTATGGACCTACAGAAGCAGAAGACATTAAGATGAGGTGGCAAGAATACACAGAAGAACTGTACAAAAAAGATCTTCACGACCAAGATAATCATGATGGTATGATCACTCACCTAGAACCAGACATCCTGGAATGTGAAGTCAAGTGGGCCTTAGGAAGCATCACTATGAACAAAGCTAGTGGAGGTGATGGACTTCCAGTTGAGCTGTTTCAAATCCTGAAAGATGATGCTGTGAGAGTGCTGCACTCAATATGCCAGCAAATTTGGAAAACTCAGCAGTGGCCACAGGACTGGAAAAGGTCAGTTTTCATTCCAATCCCAAAGAAAGGCAATGCCAAAGAATGCTCAAACTACCGCACAATTGCACTCATCTCACATGCTAGTAAAGTAATGCTCAGAATTCTCCAAGCCAGGCTTCAGCAATACATGAACCGTGAACTTCCAGATGTCCAAGCTGGTTTTAGGAAAGGCAGAGGAATCAGAGATCAAATTGCCAACATCCGCTGGGTCATCAGAAAAGCAAGAGAGTTCCAGAAGAACATCTATTTCCGCTTTGTTGACTATGCCAAAGCCTTTGACTGTGTGGATCACAATAAACTGTGGAAAATTCTGAAAGAGATGAGAATACCAGACCACCTGACCTGCCTCTTGAGAAATCTGTATGCAGGTCAGGAAGCAACAGTTAGAACTGGACATGGAACAACAGACTGGTTCCAAATAGAAAAAGGAGTATGTCCAGGCTGTATATTGTCACTCTGCTTACTTAACTTCTATGCAGAGTACATCATGAGAAACACTGGGCTGGGCTGGAAGAAGCACAAGCTGGAATCAAGATTGCCAGGAGAAATATCAATAACCTCAGATATGCAGATGACACCACCCTTATGGCAGAAAGTGAAGAGGAACTAAAAAGCCTCTTGATGAAAGTGAAAGAGGAGAGTGAAAAAGTTGGCTTGAAGCTCAGCATTCAGAAAACGAAGGTCATGACATCCGGTCCCATCACTTCATGGGAAATAGATGGGGAAACAGTGGAAACAGTGTCAGACTTTATTTTTGGGGGCTCCAAAATCACTGCAAATGGTGATTGCAGCCATGAAATTAAAAGACACTCACTCCTTGGAAGAAAAGTTGTGACCAACCTAGATAGCATATTCAAAAACAGAGACATTACTTTGCCAACAAAGGTCCATCTAGTCAACACTATGGTTTTTCCCGTGTTCATGTATGGATGTGAGAGTTGGACTGTGAAGAAAGCTGAGCACCGAAGAATTGATGCTTTTGAACCGTGGTGTTGGAGAAGACTCTTGAGAGTCCCTTGGACTGGAAGGATATCCAACCAGTCCATTCTAAAGGAGATCAGCCCTGGGTGTTCTTTAGAAGGAATGATGCTAAAGCTGAAACTCCAGTACTTTGGCCACTTCATGAGAAGAGTTGACTCATTGGAAAAGACTTTGATGCTGGGAGAGATTGGGGGCAGGAAGAGAAGGGGACGACAGAGGATGAGATGGTTGGATGGCATCACGGACTCGATGGACGTGAGTTTGAGTGACCTCCGGGAGTTGATGATGAACAGAGAGGCCTGGCGTGCTCCGATTCATGGGGTCGCAAAGAGACGGACACGACTGAGCAACTGAACTGAACTGATAGGATGAAAGAAGCCACCCAGTTAATGAAGAAAAGATCTGAATGGTAATTTCCTCAAAGAAAATAAATGGCTAAGTAGCACATTAAAATAAATTCAACAGTGTACATGAGAATTATAAGATATCAGTTTACAGTCACTGCTGCTGCTGCTGCTGCGTCTACGTCGCTTTAGTCGTGTCCGACTCTATGCAGCCCCGTCAATGGCAGCCCACCACTCTCCTCTGTCCCTGGGGTTCTCCAGGCAGGAACATTGGAGTGGGTTGGCATTTCCTTCTCCAGTGCATGCATGCATGCTTTGTCGCTTCAGTCGTGCCTGACTCTGTGCAACCCCGTAGACAGCAACCCACCAGGCTCTATCCACAAGATTCTCCAGGCAAGAATACTGGAGTGGGTTGCCATTTCCTTCTCCGTTATACTCACTAGTATGGCTATAATCAAAATTACATACAATAGTAAGTTTTGGCAGAGCTGTGGAAAAGTTCAAACATCAATCATTGTTTGTTGGAAAGGATAATGGAAGACCATTTGGCAGTTTCTCAGAAAGTTAAAGTCAGCGTACAGCCCAACAGTTTCACTCCTAGTAATCTACCCCAAAGAAATACAACCATATGTATATCAAAGACATGTCATGAATGTTCCTATTAGCATTTTTCATAATAGCTAAAAAGTAAAATAATTTAAATGTCCATCAGTTGGTGAATGAATTTTTAAAATGTGGTGTATTCTGTATTCATACAATGGAATACTACTTAGCAATCAAAAGAAAGAAATAAACTGCTTATACATGCTGCCACAGTGATCAGTCTGAAAACCATTATGGTTAGTGAAAGAAGCCTAATGCAAAAGATTACGTGATGTCTGATTCCATTTGTCTGAAATGTTCAGAAAAGGCCAGTTCCTACAGATGGAAGCAGATTGATAGTTGCCTAGAGATAGGGGTAGAATTAAGCGTTCGTTCCAGATAGGCAGAAGGCATCTTTTTGTGGTGATCAAAATGTTCCAAAATACATTGTGGTGATAATTGCACAACTCTAGAAATTTACTTTAAAAGTATTGAATAGTACACTTACATGCATAAACTTTATGGTGTGTAAATTGCTCCTTTGTAAATTAAGCTTGAAAAAAAATAGGTCTCTTGTCCTTAGTGGTAGGAAGAACTATGACAGCATACCTCTCTGAGATTCTGGGCTCCAAATGTGGTATTTAATCCTGCCACCTATTTCCCATTGCTACTTAGTGTTGGTCAGTTGTGTCCTTTTGTATTTATATTACATTAAGAAAATAGAAAACTTGGTATATTGTTAGGGTATAAAAAAAAATAGTTTCCCTTACCTTTATCCCAACCCATGAATAGGCACCTGAAGAGTGAATCCTCTTTCCTCTGTTACAATAAGTATGAAAAACATGATGTTTAAATTAATAATGTACAAATGTGTTAACTTTAAGGGATGGCTATAAAAACTGATAAAGATGTGTATACAATTTTATATGTATTTCTTAGTAACTATAATAGCTCTTAAACCAGTAAAGCAGTGAATTATTAATCATACTGTTATTAATCAATTTATAGAGCTAGATATTATAATGGTTTTGTAATGACAGCTTACCTTAATGAACAGAACATGGGTAATAGACCTGTGGCTCATGCAAATCATTTGTTTAAGCATTAATTGTAGATTGAAACACCTCTAGCGTTCATTAACATAAATACATCAGTTTGAATGAGCCCAGAAGTCATGATTTATTATTGATATAACTAATCTTAAGTTTAAATTGGTGCCACATCAGATTCTTTTTCTTGCAGGCGCATCTCATTAGCTCGTCCCCGCCAACTTTTTAAAGCTTCTAATATGACCCAGCGATGGCAGCGCAGGGAGATTTCAAACTTTGAGTACTTGATGTTTCTCAACACAGTAGCAGGTAATTGAAGCCTATACGCAGATTTATTTCAAATGATAAGTTACTAATTGTGCTGTTAGATTATTTTGAGTATTCATATGAATGGAGTCATTCTGTGTAAAGCTGAAAGCATAAGCAACATACGAAGATGAGGAAAAAGCATAGCTAGAGAACAATTATTAGTGTATTGTGTGTGTACATGTATTCATAAAGGTATGATGAAAATGAAAACTAAAAAGATTGTGTGGAGACATTCATTATGAAAGACTTTCTCTCAATTTGAGGAATTAGCAGTCAATTCACAGGGAAGTTTTTGACAGTTTCTGAACAAATGAGCAATATCAGTTGGAAGCAGTGTGAAGGATAAAGAAGGGTGCCGAGAGTCTAGGTAGAGAGCAAAAGTTAGGAGACAGTTACACATAAAAAGTAAGGAGGGCCTGCATTAGAGAGGTGACAGTAGGAATTAAAACAAAGGATTAGATAACACAAGAATTTACAAGGTACAAACCATCTGCCATCCAGCAGGCTGAATGCTGGGAGTAAATGAGAAGAAAGTGTCAGAAAAGACTTCCAGGCTTCTGTTCTAAATCATGGGGGGAAACCGTGGTGCTATTAAAGGAAAAAGAAGGGAAAATTTTGATCTAGAGAAAGATGATGATTTTACTGTGCTAGCAAGGCATACCGTATATCAAAAAGAGATGCTGAAGGATAGAGGGCATTTGGAGCTTAGAGAAAGGACATTGGGTTTCATCTGCATAGAGAGATGCATAGAGACTAATCACCAAGAGATAGAGATGAGATTACCAGCCAGATGATGCAGAAAGCAGTGAGATAAGGTCTGGGGACTGCTCTTGAGCAGGACAAAAAGAGAGAGGAAAGTTGTTAAAGAAGAGAAGAAGATCAGTGGTCCCAGAAATTGTAGACTTAGTAGGAGAACTAAGTCAAAACAAATGGCTTGAGATACAGCGGGAGAGGGAGAGGGAAACGCGTAGGCCTCTGTATCGAATGTGATTCAGAGGTGAGGGGCAATTCAGAATGAATACAGGTCATGCCTTAGGCTTTAGCATCTCAGAACCTACAGGTTACTTTATAGGAGTTCATTTTCAAAATAAGCAAAAAAGTTTAAGGACTGGATGGTTGGAGATTAAATGAGAACCTTAGGTGTAGATTGGTCTTTCCTGGTGACTCAGATGGTGAAGAATCTGCCTATAATTATTCAGGAGACCCCGGTTCAATTCCTAGGTTGGGAACTTCCCCTGTAGAAGGGATAGGCTACCCACTCCAGTATTCTTGGGCTTTTCTGGTGGCTCAGGACAGTAAAGAATCTGCCTGTAGTGCAGGAGACCTGGCTTCGATCCCTAGGCTGGAAAGATTCCCTGGAGGAGGGCATGGCAACTCATTCTAGTATTCTTGCCTGGAGAATCCCTCTGGACAGAGGAGCCTGGTGGGCTACAGTCCATAGGATTACAAAGAGTTGGACACTACTGAGCGACTAAACACAGGCATTCCGTAGTTATATATTGAATTTAACTTAATTAATGAGCAGGTATGTACTCTATTACTGTAGTTATAATAAACTTGATTATTTAAGCATATAGGATAACTTCATATAGGATTTTATCTTACAGTTGATAAGATCTCAATCAGAAGGAGAGAAAAATGCAAGAGAAAAGGGATATCAAAATAGGCTGCTTTTTGCTATTAAGTTCATTTATTTTTCTGGGAGAAATTAAAACTGACAGAGATATGAAGTGTGATAATTACATCTGAATTAAAATTATCCTATTATTCATATTTTGTAAGACTGTTTTCAAGTCAGTCAAGGAAGAACTCTGTTACTAATAGGCCTCAAGCTCATGATGAATAGATGAAATAAAATGTTAAAAACATCAAATCACGAGGAAGGCTTAGACACTGAGAATCTGTGTGGAGAGCTAGTGTGATACTGAGCTGTATATTGATACGACATCTGTATATATTTGAGAACTGGGAAAGAAAGAAGGGGATAGAATACACTGTAAGAAAGGAATTCAAGCATATTAATACACTTGTCTCCCTTGTATGTTAGCCATAAAAGTTTGTTCACATTAAATCTAGGTAAATATAGGTTATAGACTAATATAATGGTGGAGGCAGTGTTTTTACTCTGGAAACAGTGATGTCACCTACTGAGCCTGCCTCCCTAAAGTGGGGATATTCAGAAAGCTGCTCTTTATTCATATTGTTAATAGACCTGACTGTGTCATTGAATGTCTTTGATTTAGAAGAAACATAGAAGATTGTGTGGCATCATTTGGGAATTAAATAAGCAACCTCGATGATACCATGGATTATATTCAAAGGGGTATAGAATTTGAAAGCTTCCTCAGGAATTTCAGAGTTATTTAGAATAACTCATCAATCATTTTACAGGTGACTAATGAATGCCCACAGGGGTTAAGTCACTTGAACTTGGTTTATTAGGTGGTTAGTTAATTAGTGGCAGAGAAAGGATTCTGGTTTTGAAAAACTCTTAGGTGATAGGAAATTGTTTCTTAAATTCTTAGTGAAGATTATTTTTTGGGTTTCAATTAATAAAAATAGTTGTGGAATTTATAAGAACATTAGCATGGGTACAGAGTATCTAGAGTTAAATATAGTTCAAACATTGCTAGTTCCATGATTTGGGGCAAGTTACATAAACGTTTGTGCCTCAATTTTCTATCTGTAAAATGGGGTGATCCTAATTTCATAGAGTTATTGTGAAAAATAAATGAAATAATGAATAAATGATAGCACCAGGAACAGTGTTTGGCATCAGAAATTGTTGTTCTTGTTATTTTTAATAAAATATATTCCAGAATGTTTATCATCTTATTATTCTAAATTAAGAATGACTTCTTTCCCTCTTCCAGGACGGACTTACAATGACTTAAATCAGTATCCTGTCTTTCCATGGGTCATTACTAATTATGATTCGGAAGAACTGGATCTTACTTTGCCAAGTAACTTCAGAGATTTGTCCAAGGTAATTTCTTAGTTCATCTGAAATACTGTGTATAAAATATTATATATTATCTTGCATATAAAAAGAAATCTGATTATCTTTATTTTTACAACACTTTAAAAAAACTTTTTAATATTATAACTTTAAGATATTTATCTTTTAAATGTATTTTCATTATTCTCAAACTTAAAACAGAGAAATTTAATATGCATGATAACCTTGATGGCAATTAAAGTTTGAATTCCACAGATTCAGTGCTTAAACCTTTCTTGGCTTATCATTGAATACAGAATGCTTCTTTCTTATCTCCACACTTTGCTTCCTCTGCATTGAACATTCATCTCTGCTCTGTGAATGGCTGACCCTCTCAGCCCTTCAGGGACACTACCTCATAGAGACTGTTACTGATCCCTTCCTCTTGTCAAAGCATCTGAAATGACCTGCATTTCACATATTTTTCTACCTCATTGTTTTGGTTCTTCTTGTGTCATTGTTCACCATTATTTCCCTCTTGCCAAGTACAGAGTGTGTATTATTAAATACAATAAATGTATTAAGTGAATTAAATAATAAAATGTACATGACATTTCCTCCAAGTTCTAAAAAATTAATTCTAACTGTATTGCATTTTAAAATGTGAAACACATACATAAAAAAACAAAAACTACCCCTAATTTACCACATATCAATAAGTAATAATTACCTTCTGTTATACACAATGGTTATTATATAAACTTTTCTCATATCTTCAAGTATCATTAAGAAGTTTCCTTTTCTCTCATAAATTATCAAGAAATCATTTTGTGATTAAAACATGAGGTTATATGCCTCTTTTTTTCTTTTTAACTTTTTATAATGGAAAATTCCAAGCATATACAGAAGTAGACCAAACAGAATAATAATAAGTAGACAAAACAGGTACATTCTCACGTATCAATCACTGTACTTCAGCAATTATCACCTGTAGTTCCTCTTGTTTTATTTTTACTCTTGTTTTCTCTCCCCTTTCCCATATTACTTTGAAGCAAATTTCAGACATCATATCATTCCATTCATAAATATGTCAGTATATACTTTTAAAAACTTTTCAGAGTACAACCATAATACCATTAGTAAACTGAAAAATATTAACATTACTTTCTTAATATCATCAAATACCCAGTAGGTTGACTTAATATCATCAAATACCATTAGCAAACTTAAAAATATCAACAATACTTTCTTAATATCATCAAATACCCGGTAGGCTTTCAAAATTGTATTTAGTTTGTTTATTTCAGTCAGGATGCAAACAAGAACCACACATTGCAATTAAGTCTTTTTATTCTGTGGAGTTCTCTTTCATCTCCCCCCACCCCGATTTTTTAGTTGAAGAAGTATATTGTCTTGTACATTTTCTCATAGTGTGGATTTTGCTTATTGCATCTGTGTGGCATAATCTACAGGTTTCTTTGTCTCCTATATTCCTTGTAAATTGGTAGTTGATTCCAGAGTTTTATAGAATTCAGATTTGGGGTTTTTTTTTTTAGCAAAACTGCTTCATAGGGAACTGTTGCACTCTTCTGTCAGAGGACGTGCACTGTGTAATCTGCTGTGCTTATGATTTTATTTATTTTGGCTGCGCTGAGTCCCCGTTGCTGTGTGGGCTTTACTCTGGTTGCGGGAAGCGGGGGCCGCTCTTCCTCTGGCTCCTGGGCTTCTCGCTGCAGGGGCATCTGCAGCGCAGCAGGGCTCTAGGGCACGAGGGCCGCAGTCGTTGACGCACATGGCTCGGTAGTTGTGGCTCCCAGGCTCTGGAGCACAGGGAGCGTAGTTTTGGTGCTTGGGCTTAGTTGCCCCCCAGCATGTGGGATCTTCCTTAACCAGGGATCGAACCTGTGTCTCCTGCATCAGCAGGCAGATTCTTCATCACTGAGCCAGCAGGGAAGCCCCTCGAATTTACTTTTCTTTTGTCATATTTAATGCCAGAACTCATTAGTTCAGTAGGCATTGCAGAATCATGGTATTTAAATTCTATCACTTTTATTTCGTGTATTATTTGGAACCGTTTTCTAAAGAGATGACATCCCTTCATCTGTTATTAAGTTTTTCAATGGCTCATAAGATTGGAAAGTCAGGATAAACGTTTCTTTTCATATACCAGGTTTAAAACAATGAATTGGTTCCCAACACCCTCCAATGAAACCTAATTTAAAAATACTTATCTTTAGGAATTTGTACACAAAACTGAAGTGTTGTTGATGTTTCAACCCACTGCAGTTAGTATTTTCATTGATGATCCCTTGTTCCTGCTTTGATCAAGGGGAGTTACTTCAAGTTGTTCCTGCGTTGTTTTGATACAGTCTTGGTAGTCTGAAAACTTCCACTCTGATATAACAAGGTGCTTTAGTCTTAACCTTCACGTTTTCTGGCCCAGTTCTAGTATTTAGTATCATTTATTTCTTTAAGGCACCCTAGTGGGAGTCCTTTTACATGGAAATGTATGTGAAACACGCAGTTTGGACCATTGTCCTTGTTGCTACAGGTGCGTGCTCATCACGCAGTCATATTCGACTCTGCAACTGTAGCCTGTCAGGATCATCTGGGCATGGGATTTTGCAGGCATGAGTACTGGAGTGGGTTGCCATTTCCTATTCCAGGGTTGCTGCTGGTTTTATCTTTGTGTCTAGCCCCTTCAGAAAGACCTAGGAAAGAAAAACTAAGATGAAACACTTCATGAGTTGAAACTGATTCCTCCAATTAAATTTAGGAGCATGAAGAATTTAGAAGCAAAAAATATTCCTTTAATGTAAAAGGAACACTGTACCCCTGCTCCCATCTGTTCAGTCAGATAGAAAGTCCAGTCTTTTTCCTACAACTCTTAGAAATGTCAGTACCTGAAGAATGTTTATATAGTCTACAAATCTAACCTGGAGGTTCTTTGCTGCCTTTCCCCTACCTATTCCCTGAGCCCCTGTTGCTCCGTTATCCTTCTAGGTCACTCTGGAGTTCTCAGAACATGAGACTTCTTTCTAAGATTGTACATAGTCCCGCCCCTTAACTCTTTCAAATCCGTTTTAGGCTTTAGTGAAGTATTTAAGTAAAGCTTTACTGAGTACCCAATCACATCAGAAGTACAGGCTCTAAGCAATTTATAATCTCAGTCTGAGGATCACTGCCTATTCTGCAGATTACCACAAGATAGGTTCTAATGTATTCACCATATCCAGTGTCCTCCACGCGGAATCCAAGATTTCCCCTTTTTTGATGTTGGAGGAAGAGTGTTCCCTTCTTTGCCTGTCTCAGGTGTACCCTCTTGTCCTGGCTTGATAACATTAGGAATGTCCAGGAGTAACTTCATCTGTATGCACAGGGTACAATCCGATTCTCCCCACAGTCTAGTTGAAGTAGTCACCAGGGGTGTCAGCACGAGGGTCAGCATTTTCGTCATGACAAACAATGGTGTTTAGGCCCTAGCCTTTGCCTGTTTGATCAGCACCCCTTCTGCCTCTGCCCCATGCCTTTGCTGTCGTCATCTGACCCTATATTGCTTCATGTTCTCTTTCACCTTTGGTGCCTTTGCTGTTGCTGTTCCCATCATCAAAAACTTTGTACTTGCTCAGTACTCTCTATATTCTTCTTCTCTAATGCATCACATAATTTATTATAATTTTACATTTTCTTCTCTGTTTCCTATTCAGGGAAATCGTTGAATAGAAAGATTTAGTTTTTTTATTTCTATATTTTTGGTGCCTAGTATAGTACTTCAGTTCAGTTCAGTTCAGTCACTCAGTTGTGTCCAACTCTTTGCGACCCCATGAACTGCAGCATGCCAGGCCTCCCTGTCCATCACCAACTCCCAGGGTCTACCCAAACCCATGTTCATCGAGTTAGTGATGCCATCCAACCATCTCATCCTCTGTCATCCCCTTCTCCTCCTGCCCTCAATCTTTCACAGCATCAGGATCTTTTCAAATGAACTTAGTACTTAGGTATAGTACTTAGAACTAAGAAATTGTTCCGGTCCGTTCAGTTGCTCAGTTGTGTCTGACTCTTCGCAACCCCATGAACTGCAGCACACCAGGCCTCTGTCCATCACCAACTCCCGGAGTTTACCCAAACTCATGTCCATTGAATTGGTGATGCCATCCAACCATCTAATACTCTGTCGTCCCTTTCTCCTCCTGCCCTCAATCTTTCCCAGCATCAGGTTCTTTTGAAATGAGTCAACTCTTCACATCAGGTGGCCAAAATATTGGAGTTTCAGCTTCAGCATCAGTCCTTCCAAGAAACACCCAAGACTGATCTCCTTTAAGATGGACTGGTTGGATCTCCTTGCAGTCGAAGGGACTCAAGAGTCTTCTCCAACACCACAGTTCAAAAGCATCAATTCATCAGTGCCCAGCTTTCTTTACAGATCAACTCTCACATCCATACATGACTACTGGAAAAACAGTAGTCAAAATTCTTCTTGCCACCTCTTCTTAATATCTTCTGCTTCTATCTTCTACCATTTCTGTCCTTTATTGAGCCTATCTTTGCATGAAATGTTCCCTTGGTATCTCCAGTTTTCTTGAAGAGATCTCTAGTCTTCCCCATTGTATTGTTTTCCTCTATTTCTTTGCGTGGATCACTTAGGAAGGCTTTTTATCTCTCCTTGCTAGTCTTTGGAACTCTGCCTTCAGATGCTCATATCTTTCCTTTTCTCCTTTGCTTTTGGCTTCTCTTCTTCTCACAGCTATTTGTAAGGCCTCCTCAGACAGCCATTTTGCTTTTCTGCTTTTCTTTTTCTTGGGCATGGTCTTGATCCCTGTCTCCTGTACAAAGTCATGAACCTCTGTCCATAGTTCATCAGGCACTCTGTCTATCAGATATTGTCCCTTTAATCTAATTTTCACTTCCGCTGTATAATCATAAGGGATTTGGTTTAGGTCATACATGAATGGTCTAGTGGTTTTCCCCACTTTCTTCAATTTAAGTCTGAGTTTGGGTATCAGGAGCTCATGATCTGAGCCACAGTCAGCTCCCGGTCTTGTGTTTGCTGACTATATAGAGCTTTTCCACCTTTGGCTGCAAAGAATATAATCAGTCTGATTTCGGCATTGGCCATCTGGTGATGTCCATGTGTAGAGCCTTCTCTTGTGTTGTTGGAAGAGGGTGTTTGCTATGACCAGTGCGTTCTCTTGGCAAAACTCTATTAGCCTTTGCCCTGCTTCATTCTGTGCTCTAAGGCCAAATGTGCCTATTACCCCTACTGTTTCCTGACTTCCTACTTTTGCATTCCAATCCCTTATAATGAAAAGGACATCTTTTTTGGGTGTCAATTCTAGAAGATCTTGTAAGTCTTCATAGAACCATTCAACTTCAGCTTCTTCAGCGTTATTGGTTGGGGGATAGACTTGGATTACCGTGATATTGAATGGTTTGCCTTGGAAACAAACAGAGATCATTCTGTCGTTTTTGAGATTGCATCCAAGTACTGCATTTTGAACTCTTTTGTTGACCATGATGGCTACTCCATTTCTTCTAAAGGATTCCTGCCCACAGTAGTAGATATAATGGTCATCTGAGTTAAATTCACCCATTCCAGTCCATTTTAGTTCGCTGATTCCTAAAATGTCAAAGTTCACTCTTGCCATCTCCTGTTTGATCACTGTCAATTTGCCTTGATTCATGGACCTAACATTCCAGGTTCCTATGCAATATTTCTCTTTACAGCATCAGACCTTGCTTCTATCACCAGTCACATCCACAGCTGGGTGTTGTTTTTGCTTTAGCTCCATCCCTTCATCCTTTCTGGAGTTATTTCTCCACTGATCTCCAGTAGCATATTGGGCATCTAGCGACGTGGGGAGTTCCTCTTTCAGCATCCTATCATTTTGCCTTCATACTGTTCATGGGTTCTCAAGGCAAGAAGACTGAAGTGGTTTGCCATTTCCTTCTCCAGTGGACCACATTTTGGCAGACCCCTCCACCATGCCCGCCCATCTTGGGTGGCCCCCACAGGGCATGGCTTAGTTTCATGAGTTGGACAAGACCGTAGTCCATGTGATCAGATTGGCTAGTTTTCTGTGGTTGTGGTAAGTTTCTGTGATGGTGGTAAGAAATTGTAGAAGTTTATGTATCTCCTTTTTCACTTTTTAAGGAAAGTTTTCATTTTCAAAAGAAAGCCTTATCTGGGATTAGTTTGTAGATTATAGAACAAAACCGAAACAATCCGATTCAAAAATTGGTGAGGAGTTTTACTCGGCAGTTCTTCAAAGAAGTTATACTGATAGCCAATGAGCAGATGAAAAGGTGTTCAGACACTACTTAATGTTTAGAAAATGTATATCAAAACCACAATGAGATACCACTTCACACCTGGTAGTGTGGCTTAATTAGAAAATAAATAAACCTAACATAACAAGTATTGGTAAAGATTTGGAGAAATTGGAACCCATGTGCACTGCTGGTAGGAATGTAAACTTGTAAATCTGATGTGGAAAAACGTATGGCAATTCCTTCAAAATAAAAAAAGAAGGAATTACCTTAAGATCCAGTTAGTCTGCTTTTTAAATATAATTTCACTTATTTCTGACTGTGCCGGGTCTCTGTCACTGCGCGGACTTTTCTGCAGTTGCGGTGAGTGGTGGCTACCCTCTAGGTGTGGCATGCAGTTTCTCACGCGCAGTAAGTTCTGTTGCGAAGCATGGGCTTCAGTGGTTGTGGCACCTGGGCTCTAGAGCACAGGGTCAGTAGTTTATCGCAGGGGCTTAGTTGCTCCATAGCACATGGGGTCCTCCCAGATCAAGGATGGAACCTGCATGTCCTGCATTGGCAGGCAGATTCTTTACCCCTGAGCCACAGGGAAGACCCCAGCTATTCCGGTTTTGAGTATGTACCCGAGAGAAAAGCTGAGACTTGAAGATGTATTTGGATACCCATTTTCATATTTTAGGAAGTATTACTTACAGTAACCAAAAGATGGAAGCAGTGCAAGTATCCATTGATGGCTAAGTGGATAAACAGAAGGTGGTGCACATATACAGTGGAATATTGTTCAGCCTTTACCAGGGAGGGACCTCTGACACGTGCTGCAGTGTGGAAGAGCCTTGAAGACATTATGCTCAGTGAAACAAGACATTCACAAAAGGACAGCTATTGTATGATTTCACTCACATGAGGCATTTAGAAGCGTCAAACTCATAGAGATAGGAGTAGAATGCTGGTTGCCAAGGCCTGAGTGTGTTGTGAGGAATGGAGACTTCTTTAATGAGTGTAGAGTCTCAGTTTTGCAAAATGAAACAAGTTCTGGAGATGGAAGGTGGCGATGGTTGCCTGACAGCCTGCGTGTACTTAATGCCACTGAACTGTACACTTAAAAGTGGTTCAAATGATAAATTTCATGTTATGACTATTTTACCACAATTTAAGAAAAAAAGAAAAAGGAGGCCAGTAAGAGGAGAAAAAAGAGTTGGTTAGTAAACTAAACACAAAATAGAAGTTTGAAAAAGCACCTGCATGTTTCTGCTTTTGCTTCCTTTTGACCTCCTTGAGAACATGCCCTGGTTAAGTAGCTGCAGGGTCAAGACTGACAGGTGGAGGATGGCTGAGCTGTGTGAGCTGAGGCCAGCCCACACCATGTAGCCCTCAGCTGACCGCAGACTCAGGAGCAGGCACAGCCAAGAGCAGCCAGATGTGGCCCAGATCAGCAGAAGTTCCCTGGTGCCCCATTGACTGTGAGGAATAATAAATGGAGAAATGTTTTCTTGTTGTTTTTTGGGGGGGGGAGGAAGGGGAGTTTTTTAAAGAAAACAAAAAAAGGAAAGTCTTACTTACATTCAGGTGCTGTATTTGTTCTCAAACCATGTGTATTTCACTGGAACCTGCAGAACTCTCTTGTCTAATAAAAGCGAGGACTGTATTTGACTTGTGTCGTGAACCATGCAGTAGGTTAATAGCAAACACTGGACAGCTCTTTAATTCTCAGGCTGTTATATCCCACTGTCTCTCCTTTATTTGAATTTTATGTGTGGGAAAGTAAAAATCTCATTTTTCATTAAGTTGTTAAAATAGAAAATTTGCTTCACAAAATAAATATATACCCTTTCTCGACATCTAGAAGAACTCCCTTGTTTTCCTTAAACTCAGTCCTCCAGTTTGAACTTCTGTGTAAGCACATAGCTTAAGAGGCTTTGTGCTTTGGGAGGCTTTTTGTAGGCTCTTTAAGGTGCAGTGAGTAGTTGGAGTTGGATGGATTGTGGACCAGGAGCATGTTCACATCTGAATGGAACAGGCTGTAATGGTGATAGGTGGGAGGCTGTTTGGATTTTCCTGCTGAGGTTGTATTTCTCTCCTCTGCCACCGCTGGACTGAACAAGCGCTCCCACTCCGTTGGTGTGTCCTACCACTTCTTGCCAAAGGCCTGTTCACTGACCCTTATCTTTGTTCTCTATCCCACTAACAGTCTTACATGCCCAGAAGAAAGCCTTCAAAACAATTTTTTTGAAGTAGGCCCTATGAATTTTTTCATTATGAGAATCCAATGAAATGGTATCAGCAAAATGCCGTTATTACTTGCCAGCTAAACAGAATCTTTTATTAAAATTGAATCTTATTTGTATGTTACAGCTGTTTCTAAGGACCTTGCCAAGTAGTTTTGCTGGATGTGTAAAATGCTGTTTTAACTAATGCCTTTATAACTTATCTCTGTATGTGATAAATAAGGTATTTTAATGTCCCACTAAAGGACCAATAGTAATTTTGCTCTTTTTATTTCGTTAGATTATAAGTAAGAAGGGGAGGGGAGTTCAGAACCAAAGCGAAAGAGTCATTTTCATTACCATCTATCCATAAATGTCCATATCCACTATACAGAGACATAAAAATATCATTTTTTTGATTTAGTGCCTTTAATTGTAGGAGTATCCATTTTTATATTATAAGAGATTTTGTGAAAGAATTGCTTTTTGTGCTGACAAAGGAATATTTATAAAAAGTGTTTTCAACAAGAGCTGAACAGCACATATTGTTATGGCCAACAGTGGTGTGATTAGCAGAGCTGGAAGAAGTAGGGAGCTCTAGTACTCAACCACATAAGTTACAGCTAACATCTCCTCTCCTATAAAGCAGCAGTAACTCAAATGCTACAAAAGTCTTTCAAGTTCATAAAAATGGAATTCTACTCATACTAATTGTTTTCATTAACTATTGATGGAAATAAGTGAGTTTGGACTTAAATTATTTTAAGTAAAATAATCAAGCATATATGATATTTGAAAATTGTACTCTGTGTATATAAAATTGTTGATAAATTGTATCTCATTCCTATTGATATTAAGGTCTGCCACAGTGTTTCCAGTGTGATTCCATTTTCAAGTATCTGTTTATAGACATATTTTCAGGAGTGTGTCACATACATAAAGTGAGCTGTATCTGTAAGAAAAATGATTATAATAGAATTATATGCCTGGAGAAGGAAATTGCAGCCTCCTCTAGTATTCTTGCCTGGAAAACCCCATGGACAGAGGAGCCTGGCGGGCTGCAGTTCATGGGGTTGTAAAGTGTCAGACATGCCTGAGTGTGTATGCACACACACATACACTCTCACACACACACAAATGTGCATGCACACGCGCACTCTCTCTTTCTCTCTCTGCATTATGAGGAGACACCATAGGCGTGCCTTTTAGTTCTGCATTCAGAGCTGCTTTGAAGGTGTTATCCACTTGGTATGAATAGAATGCTAGATTTCTGATTAAAAAAGTAGATATACAACATATATGCACATATGCAACTGAATCACCTTGCTGTGCACTTGAAACATTGTTAGTCAACTATACATCAATAAAATACATATATTAAGACAAAAAATATTAGAATTATATGGAAGTTTTCCCATAGTATACATTTAGCAAATACTGCTGCTGCTGCTGCTAAGTCACTTCAGTCGTGTCCAACTCTGTGCGACCCCATAAATGGCAGCCCATGAGGGTCCCCCATCCCTGGGATTCTCCAGGCGAGAACACTGGAGTGGGTTGCCATTTCCTTTTCCAATGCGTGAAAGTGAAGTCGCTCAGTTGTGTCCGACTCTTAGCGACGCTATGGACTGTAGCCCACCAGGCTCCTCTGTCTATGGAATTCTCCAGGTAAGAGTACTAGAGTGGGTTGCCATTTCCTTCTCCTTAGCAAATACTACTATTTGTTTAAGTAAACTTGTGAAATCAAAGAAAACATTGTGTGCAAAGCTTAACTTAAATCATAAACAGGTCTTATCCTCATTCTTAAGTGGATAATATAGCCTGACTAGCTTTTTTAAATGAACTGAATTATTTATGCATATTTATATCCATTTTGTGTCCCCAGAGTTTTGATACAAAACTACAATTTTATTTGGTAATCTTGTCCATGTTTTACAGGAATTCTCTTTCTGAAGCTGAATTAATGTAATTAACAGCCTTTCTTCTGTATTATTTTTCTAATCATTCTCTTTAGAAAGAAAAGTTCTGAGACAGATAATGTAAAAAATGTCCTTTTGAAGGAATTCAATTTTATATTCCTTGTAGTAATTGCAATGTAATATTGTCAATTTGTTAAGATCAAATCTATTTTAGTTTGAAGATGTGAGGAAAATTTATTATTTTCTTCTATTGAGAAACTCCTCATTTAACATAATGCTTTAATCTTTTAAAGCTGAAAAAAAGTAGAAATCGGCTTTGAAGTTGTTTTTCCCTCCAGTTCCCCTGTTGTTTCATCACCAGTCTAAAATTCTGACTGATGAGAAGACAGACCTAACCATGCATAAACTTTGGAGTGACATTGATCCATATTTTGCAAACACACACTGAATTTAGTTTTATATTTTGACAGCCTCCTTGAAAGAGACAAGAATATTTTCTTTTTGTCTTTTCTTTATAAGAAGTTATAATCAGGGCCAGGAATATATTTACAAAATGTCATACCATAAAAACAAATTATAATAGCTGTTGTTTCAGTACCAGAGATTTCGTGGTGGATTAATAAGATTTTTTTTTGTGCTGTTGTGACTTTTTGTCCTTAGTAGGAGATTGTGTAAGCCAGTTTTCTAAGTGAGGAAAATGAAAATAATCAGGTGCAATCATTTCTCTTCTAATTGATGAAGATAGTCATTTTGGAATATTTAATGTATATACCTGGATGCAAGTGAAAGTTGCTCAGTCTTGTCCAACTCTTTGCAACCCTATGGACTATACAGTCCATGGAATTCTCTAGGCCAGAATACTGGAGTGGATAGCTTTTCCCTTCTCCAGGGGATCTTCCCAACCCAGGGATCAAACCCAGGTCTCCCTCTTTGCAAGCAGGGAGCCACAAGGGAAGCCCAAGAATATTGGAGTAGGTAGCATATCCCTTTTCCAGTGGATCTTCCTGACCCAGGAATCAAACTGGGGTCTCCTGCATTGCAGTTGGATTCTTTACCAACTGAGCTATCAGAGAAGTCCATATACCTGGATGTCTATTCCAAAAAACAAGTATTTTGTTAGGTTGAAATGCAGTAGATAGACCAACCAATTTCCAAATGAAATCTTGCAGACGAAAACTCAGCTATAAGAACATCCCACTTTGGAGTATATTACATATGTTAATTCTTTTAACCCCTCACAAACACCTTCCAAGATAGGTAGTATTATTACTATCTTTTGCAGGAGCAGAAATTGATACACCGTGAGGTTAAACCAGTTGTACAAAGTCACACAGATGGTGGATAGAACAAGAGTTTAAACACTGTGCACAGTGTGTGCACACAGCTTTGTGTGTGTGTGTGTGTGTGTGTGTGTATGTGCTGGGTTATGATTTAAAATGACAAATTTCTTGCTATGAATTTTGGCCCAGAAGCTTGGGAAACACTGCAGTATGCTATTCTGCTTTCTGTGCTTGGCATCAATTGCTGAGTCTGTTTTAATGTTATTTTATCAAGTTGCTTTTCACCTCTTATGCTGAAGTGTATGGTCAGGTGCAACCAGCATTCTATTGCTTGAAAAGTGTTTTTCCTAGTTGCTGCCTCCTGGTGTGTTTGTCCCAGGTTATGCCTCCAGCTTTTTGAGCAAACCTGTTCTATGGAAAAGATGAATGTTGTTTAACTCTAGAGAATACCTGATGTTTCCTGGGCATTCATTTTCTTTTTCATTTAATGATTGTTTATTGAGTAATAGTTTCTCTTAGTTTCTGGAAATTAGTCTTCTAAGTTACTGTTCTACTGAAAAATAAACTGAAGATTGGTGAGGGGGAAAGCAGGAATGGTCAAACTATAATCAGTAGTTTATAATGGTCAAGCTATAATCTATATTTGTTAGAGCATACATTCTTCAAATGAAGAAAAATGCTACAAGAGTTCAAGGTAGAGGGATAAGAAAAATCACGCATTTTTAAAACTTCAGAATGTAAGCACAGTGTGAGTTGTTATTTTGCTTAAGAATCAAGACAAGCAAATTGCTCTACTCTGGATCAAAGTGTTTCTAAAGAGTAAATTATGAAATAAATGAAAAGATCTGAACAAGGTTGTCCTAAATTTATTTGCTTGCTGATTAGTTGCTGTTGTTCATCCTTGTATTTATTGTGGTTTTTTCTCTCTTTGTTTAAAGCACATGTAGATGATTTCCCCCATCCCTGTCTCCTTCATATCTCCTACCATCTGGTTGTGTATTTTTATATGTGAGATGTTTCTCCTAACACACACACACACATAATATACAGCATTCATCCTGACCTGGAATTGACTACCGGACATTTAACTGTTGTTGATCAGACAGCACTTCTTTATCTCTTTAAATTTTAAGTGCTGTTTCTGACAAATGCCAGTCCTTTTAGTGGGCTCTGCAACAGATACACTGGGAATCAATATACCATCTAGATGTCACAGAGGGAGAACTTTGGTGGGGAGGGGAATATTGTTTTAAAATGATGGGCATTATAACTTTTACTATATTTTTCTATTTATTGGGCTTCAGTTAAATCAAAGGAATTCAAAGTTAAAACAACTTTATTATATTATAATGTTAAATAGTAGATCCTAAAGCATTTAAATAAAATATAAGTACAGAGAAAGAAATTAAAATTATCCCACACTTGGCTGTTTTCTATTGGCTGACAAAATATATTAAATGTATTTCAAGCTTGGCACCAAATATGCTGTCATATGCCACATGGATCTTAGAGATTTTGGTTTGAATTACATTCCCTGGCCTTGGGGACTTTATAGTCCAATCAGCAAAAAGAATGATGTGGGAAAGTTTAGAATCTTCTTGTAGGATTGTGAGGGAATCTCAAGTAGGTGCTTTTAAAAAACATTTTATATATGTACTCTTCTTTAGTCCCTTCGACCACACTGTAACGAATGTGTTATTATCTTTATTTTACACACAGGAAACCGAGGTATAGTGAGGTTAAGAAGCTCTCCAAGGACATAGATTTCCTAATTGTTGAAGGCTAGGATCTGGCCTCAGCTGCGTCCCTATCAGTGATCTGGTAGACTTTAGGTACAACTGGAAAGAATAGTTTTGGTTGAACAGTGGCGTTTATGTCTACTTCTTCCCAAAATGGGACTACCTTTCCCTTTATCTCGGCAAAAGACTGGAAGTTTACTTTTTGGAGAAAGTGCACCAGACAAGTTTCTGATTGGAGAACAGGAAGAACAGCAGAGGGGGAGTTGAAGAGTAAGGAATGGAAAGCAGGAGGATTAACAGAAGGCTTTAAGTACTGAAGGGTGAAGGCCCCCAGACCCCTTTGCTGTCATGATATCAGCACTCCCGACAGCCAGGCTTATGCCAGCCCCAAAATGTGAGGCGGAAAATTGTGTTACTCTTTGGACACACTGATTGTCTCAATGAAAAGACCTCAAATGTACTGACATTTCAGGGATCCTACTTGGAGCCTATATGATTTTGCTTCCTTAAAAGTCACATTTCTGTTTACACTCAGTGACTGAAGTCAGCTCTTCTGTGCCTCATTCTTAGAAATGAAGATACGACCAAGTACTAGCAAGCATTTAAAGACAGCCTTCAATGTGAAGGACGGTAGAGACTAAATTGAATAGAACAATAAAAGAAACCAGAGGAAACAAAGACAATTTAAGAAGCAGAAGCCTTAAAAGCAAAGCAGAATAAATACCCTCATAGAGAAAAGCTATTGCGTTAACAGAAAAAGGAAACATTACTATAGAATGTCGAGAGTAAGTACAGATGCTTTCTAAAAGGCATATCCAAAATGAAAGGAGGTATAGCTTGGAAAGATAAAATTCAGTAACTAGAGTAGGAAAGTTTTGGATTTAAATAGGCTTGTGTCAGCCTGCCTCCATTTATTAGAAAGGACCTGTAGCAGAGTACTTCATCTGAGGGTCCCTGAATAGCAGACTGCTCTTTATATAGTGTTTGTTACAATACTGAAGAAAATTTTTCGTGAGTACACTGACCTTTCAAAACTTTAAATTATTGCTTGTACAGTGTGCTATATTTTGTTTAAAGTACGGCTATTCAACACTTTGCCCATAATTTAAAATTAAGTTTAGCAAAATGAGAACATATATAGATGTATATATACACACACATACATATATACGGGGCAGTATATTGGTGTGTTTAGAGGATTTGCGGCAGTTTTTTTTAACTTAGGATAATAATCCATTGGTTTTGCACAAACTATTTTTTACAATTTGCATCTTTAAATTATTAGTACTATGTATGGCAGATTTGTTTTTTTTTTCCACTAGAAGTTACCTTGTGGAAGTTTTTTTATGACTCTAACAGGGGTTAAGCCCACACTTAGTTTAAGCAACCTTCACTGACATTGTTTTTTTAACATTAGTCAGAAAATGATCAGCTGAAGTTACTGAAATGGATTGTGGTTAATATTACTGTCAGGGAGATGAATAATCTTGACATGTACCAGCAACACACTGCCAGCCCAGTAATCCTTCTCAAAGTTGAGTATTTATTCTCAAATCATCGTTAAGTTACTGTGGTGTGGAGTGATCATTTATTTTTATTTATAAATAAATTATTTTATTTACATGATGTTGCCAGTTTTATCCAGTCATACTTCCTGTTTTCTTGGTTTAGTGCTCCGAGTACCAGGGTAGATCCAAGTAAGGAACATATACCTACCATAAACTTGTATAAAAATTTTTTTTTGAAACACCTTGAAAAAAACTTTATGTTCAATAAGTACTGAAACTGTCCTTCTGATTTCAGGCTGGGGCATTTTTTTAAGAGAGTAAATATAGTAAGAAACCATTTTTAAAAGCCTGCATACATTTGTAGCTTTCTTTATATCCTTGTGTTAACTTTTTATTCTTGTATTTCCCTGTGACAGTAAAAACTTAATTTATGTGAATGTATAATAGTCTGCTTTTTAAAATAAGTAATGTATTAATCTATCTTTTAGTCACATGTCCACATTCCTGTCCAAGTCTTTATTCTCCAAATCCGCTTATTAGAGTAAGCACATTTATTCAACATAAACACTTATTTATAATGCCGATTATATTAAATGTGTTTAGTCAAGTAATTGATTATTAAGCATGTTTTGGGCACCATTCACAGGATTATTGCCAAGAGACTGGTAAATTCACATATATATGTATATATTAATATTTGAGAGAATGTCCTACTGAAAAAGCTAAAATCTTCTGATTTTCATTACATGCTTTTTATTACCTGACGATGGTTTGACTTTTCTAAGAATAAATTGTGTCAAACATAATTATTATTACCCTCTGGTATTGTTGCAGCTGGTGCTACTCATTTTTGTCTACATCATGAAAAACCTAGATAGCATATTGTAAAGCAGACATTACTTTGCCGACAAAGGTCTGTGTAGTCAAAGCTATGGTTTTTCCAGAAGTCATGTACAAATGTGGAAGTTGGACCATAAAGAAGGCTGAATGCCAAAGAATAAATGCTTTCAAACTGTGGTTCTGGAGAAGACTTTTGAGAGTCCCTTGGACAGTAAGGAGATCAAACCAGTCAGTCCTAAAGGATATCAACCTTGAATATTCATTATAAGTACTGAGGCTGAAGCTGAAGCTCCAATACTTTGGCTGCCTGATGCAAAGAGCCGACTTATTGGAAAAGACCATGATGCTTGGAAAGATTAAAGGCAGGAAGAGAAGGGAGTGACAGAGATTGAAATGGTTGGACGGCATCACTGATTCAATAGACCTGAGTTTGAGCAAACTCAGGGAGATGGTGAAGGACAGGGAAGCCTGGCGTGCTGTAGTCCATAGGGTCGCAAGGAGTCGGACATGACTGAGCAACTGAACAACAGCAACATCATGTATTATAGTTGTGAAATAATAGTTGAGGTTCATGTTTTTTTATAAATGGAAGTCCAGTTCTTCCAATACCACTTGTTGAAAAGACTGTCTTTTCCCATGAATTATATGGGAACCTCTATTGAGATTAAATTGGATGTATATGTATAGGTCTATTTCTAGAATTTATTCTGGTCAATAAGCATAATCTATCCTTGTATCAATAGCACAGTCTTATTTACTGTATGTAGTTTTATAGTTAGTCATAATATCAGGTCATGTGAATCCAGCTATTTCTTCTTTCTTAAAATTGTTTTGGCTACTCTAGGTTTTCTGGAATCAGCTTGTCAATTCTGCTGTTTTGGTTGGGCTTGCATTTAATTGGTAGGCCATTTTTACCAAAAATTATAGCGATACTGAATCTTTCAATCCACAAATATGGTTTATCTTCCATTCATTTAGGTCTTCTTTAATTTCTGTCTGAGGTTTCGTGGCTTTTAGTGTTGTATGCTAAAATTTTCAATTTATCCTTAAATTTTTCTTTTTTTTTTTTCATTTCAAATTCTTCAAAGTTTATAGGAACACAGTTGAATTTTTTTAGATTGACCTTGTGTTTTACAACGTTTGTTTGACTCAACTGTTCATACTAGTAGCTTTTTTGTACACTTTTGGGGACTTCCTACATATCCACATGAATACTCACTGCATTATATAATGCTGACCATAAGTGCTGAGAGGGCCTTTTCTTTTATCTTATGGAAAAAGCATTTACTCTTTCATCAGTAAGTATAATAGCTATAGGTTTCGTATATTTCTATTGTGTTTTTTGGTGGTGTTTTCAGCTTTGTTTCCCTTACTATTTTTCTTTCTACTTGATTTGGATTCAATTTTAATTCCTCTTCTTTTCATTTTTTTAGTATCTTAGAGTGGAAGATTTAAACTATTCCTTTCTGACTTCTTTTTCTTTCTAATACAAGCATTAAATGTTACAAATTTTCCTCAGAACACTGATTTTTGTAAGGTCCAACAAATTTTTATATATTGTGTTTTCATTTTTATGCCATTCAATGTATTTTCTGATTTTCCTTATGACCCATAGATTCTTGGGTTTCTCATTGACCCGTAGATTCTTTAGAAGAGTGTTGTTTCCTTTCCACAGGTTTAAAGGTTTGTCATGTCTTTCTCTTGTTGCTTCCTAGTTTAATTCCATTATGAATGGAAAACATACTTTTTTGTGACTTCTTTTAAGTTAGTTGAAATTTGGTGTATGGCTTAGAACATGGTCTACGTTGGGAATATCCTTACTAACTTTATTTTTACTGGAGGACACTTGATTTACAGTGTTGTGTTAGTTTCAGGGGTACAGCAAACTGAATCAGTTATACATATACATATATCCTCTCTTGTTTAGATTCCCTTCCCGTATACGCCATTACGGAGTGCTGAGTACAGTAGGTCCTTATTAGTTATCTGTTTTATGTGTAGTACTGGGTATGCTGCTGTTGCTAAGTCACCTCAGTCGTGTCCGACTCTGTGCAACCCCATAGATGGCAGCCCACCAGGCTCCCCCGTCCCTGGGATTCTCCAGGCAAGAACACTGGAGTGGGTTGCCATTTCCTTCTCCAATGCATGAAAGTGAAAAGTGAAAGTGAAGTCGCTCAGTCGTGTCTGACTCTCAGTGACCCCACGGACTGCAGCCTAGTAGTGGGTATACATCAGTGCAGATCTCCCAATGTATCCCTCCCCCCCTTTATCCCCTGGTAACATAGTTCGTTTTCTCCATCTGTGACTCTACCTCTGTTTTCTAGTTAAGTTCATTTATACTCCTTTTTTAATTAAAAAAAGATATGATTCCACATAAAAGCGATATCATATGATACTTGTCTTTCTGTGTCTGGCTTACTTTACTCCATGTGACAGTCTCTAGGTCCTTTCATGTTGATGCATTATTTCACTCTTTTTTATGACTGAGTAATTTTCCTTCCTAATTTTTTATCTACTTATTCTGTTGATTACTGAGTGAGAAATGTTGAAGTCTCCAACTATAATTTTGATTTGTCTGTATCTTCTTTTTCACTTCTTTCATTTTTTGTTATATGTATTTTCAGCATTTGTTTTTGGGTACATGTTATGAGTTGAATTATGTCTCCCCAAAAGTTATGTTGAAATCCTAACCCCTAGCACCTGTGGACATGACCTTATTTGTAAATAGGGTCTTTGCAAGTGGAATGAAGTTAAGACAAGATCATTAAAGTGGGCCTAATTTCAGTATGACTGGTGTTTTCATAAGAAGATGAAAATATTATGGTAAGACAAATGGCAAAGGAGAGAACAGCATGCAGTGATGGAAATAGAGATTGGGGGTTATGTTGCTGCAAGGGAAAGAGTGCCTGAGGCCACAAGAAGCTGGACGAGACCAAGAAAGATCCTCTGTTAGACGCTTCAAAGAGAACGTGGCTCTGCCAGTACCTTATTTGAACATCGAACCTCCAGAACTGTGAGACAGTGAATTTCTATTAGTTTAAGTCACCCAGTTTGTGGTACTTTATCATAGAAGCCCTAGGAAACTAAGATAGTGCATACACATTTCAGATTGCTATGCTTTCTTCATAAACTGTGATTATCTTCATGTAGTATCTTGGCACCCCACTCCAGCACTCTTGCCTGGAAAATCCCATGGACGGAGGAGCCTGGTGGGCTGCAGTCCATGGGGTCGCGAAGAGTCGGACACGACTGAGCAACTTCATTTTGACTTTTCACTTTCATGTATTGAAGAAGAAAATGGCAACCCACTCCAGTATTCTTGCCTAGAGAATCCCAGGGATGGGGGAGCCTGGTGGGCTGCCGTTTGTGGGGTCGCACAGAGTCGGACACGACTGAAGTGACTTAGCAGCAGCAGCAGCAGTATCTCCCATCACACCTATGATAGTCCATGTCCTGAAGTCTACCTTTTCTGATATTTATACAGACATGACAGTAGTTTATTATTATTATTACTTATAGTATCTTTTTCTATCATTTTTAAAAACTTGTCTATGACTTTATTTTTTTTAATTCCTTTTTTGTGGGCAACATATAATACAGTCTTGCTTTTATAGCCATTCTAATAATTTCTACATTTTAGTTGGGGTGTTGAAACCATTTACATTTAATGTAAATTTTTGTATAGTCAGTTTAAATGCATTTTCTTTCCACTTGTTTTTTATCCCTTATATCAGTTCTTTCTGTCTTATCTCCTTTTATCTGTTTTCTTTCAGATTGGATTGTTTTATGATTTCAGTTTATCTTCACTGTGGCTTGTTATTTATACCTTTAAAAAATATAGTGGTTTCTTTGTGGTTTGAAATATGCATCTTTAACTTGTGATTTCTTTCAGAGAGAATTATTCCGTGTGTAGCTTAAGTTTAGATTTGTCTGTGGCAAGAAGTGAGTTCAGGAGCCTCTCGTCACCATTTTGGACCAGATTTTAATGGTCCTAGTTTTTTTTTAAGTGTATATATGAGTCTATCTGTGAATAAATAAATTTTGTTATAACAATATTGAGCCTCTTGGATGTTTGTCATTTTCATAATTACTTTTTTTTTTAGTTGACCTTGGATTGTTAAGATTTGGGGGGGCTTCTTCCAGGTATTTAGCTCAACATGGGCACTGGATTATCAGATTATTTTAATTGATTTATGTGCCTTTCTCAAACAGATAAATAACTATACGGAAAATCACTTAATGTGAACTATAGCTAAATAATATTAAATCTACCAGTGTGAGCCTTTGGAATTATTTAGATTCAGTTAAGTACAATAAGTGGAATGGAATACTTTCTTTTACCCAGGATATGTTTATTAAATTGAAATCATACAGTGGGTATATGTTTAATGTTACTTGGAAGAGAGCTTGTTTTCAAGGGATTAAAAAATCCTCTGGTAGGTAAAAACAAGAAAGTGCTTATTTGTTAACTTTAAAAGCCATAGTAGTTTGCCAATAAAACTTTTTCTCTGCAATATTAAATTAAATGTAGAGTGTGTGGAGATAAGTGCCAAGCCATTTCAGCCATGTATAGCATATGACGAAATACCCTGAAAACTAATGTTGCGTTAAAATGCTCATTGGTCTGTTTGTTGTATCTGTCTTTTAGATAAAAGGGCTGCTACAGCTGACACACAACAGTGGCTCCTCCCCCGAGTGGAGGCAGCATTGCTTAAATGATACAGGCTGTTCTTTTCTTTTCTTCTCCTTGTAGGTGGAAAAGGAAGGCAGGTGGTAGAGACGCACAGAATTCATTGGCTTCTTTAAAAAGTTTTAGCAACACAAGGAATTAAAGGCTTTCATTTGTGTTCATAGATATGGATATATAAATACAAAAAAATTAAGAGAAAAGTAAAAACACAACATTCTAAAGCAGTCATACCCCAATAAAGTTAATTTTTTTTAAAAAAGGAAAGTGAAGCAATAAACTTTGATGACAATGCTTATTTTTATGTATTCATTTTTTTTTTTTAAAAGCATTTTTGCCAAGTATCTTTTCAGTGTCCCCAACTCAAAATATTCATCCCTGTCCCCCATTTGCGAAACCTTCTGCTAAATATCCACTGTATTACATGGGTATGCATGCTCAGTTGCTCAGTCGTGTCCCGCTCTTTGTGACTCCACGGACTGTAGCCCACCTGGCTCCTCTGTTCATGGGACCTCTCAGGCAAGAATGCTGGCGTGGTTGTCATTTCCTGCTCCTGGGGATCCTCCCGACTCAGGGATCAAACCCAGGTCTCTTGCCTCTCCTCCGTTGGCAGGCGAATTCTTTACTACTGAGCCACCTGTGAAGCCCAAGCACATACATGGTATAGGTAAGAGTAAAGTATAAATACCATTATTTTTCAAAAAAGCATTTAACCCAAAAGTCCCACGAAAGGATTCCAGTGGTGCTATAGATTCAGCACCAACACTTTCATTAATCCACGTAACTCAAATTATTCTAGGATTTAATAGTCAGTCTAGTTAGAATCGGCTCTGAATCTTGCCTCAGCTATTGATAGTCATTTAACTTCTTCCCAGACTTGTTATTTTCATCTGTAAGTTGGGATTGCTAATGGTTTTGTATATTAAGGCATTGTTATAAATATAGTAAGGTAATATATCTAAGACTCTTAGATCCTTCACTTATATCCAATAAACAGTCGCATTGTCATCAGAATAGCCCTTTTAATCTGTGTATCAGAGTTATTTTGTATAATCTTCTCAAGACAAATCATTATTCTCTAACCAGGAATGACCATCGTTTATGATGTCACATTTCCTAATAGTCCATCCTCTTGAATTTGAATTATTTTTGTTTAAGTTGTTCATGAATATCGATTACCTTATACATAATTAACGTTTGTTTATTTAACCTGACATTTCTGCAACATTGGATTCATATGGTATTGAGTTCAACCATTTTGTTATGTTTTCCTTATACGTAATTAACAATATTTTTTTAATTTAACCTGACATTTCTATGACATGTTGGGTTCGTATGATATTGAGTTCAACCATTTTGTTATCTTTTCCTGCTGTCACTTTGTAATTGCTCTTTTTCGGTATCTACAGGCCTGTCCTACTTCCACGATAAATTAATACATAACCGCTTGCTTGTAAAGTCATAAAAGTGAAGTTGCTCAGTCGTGTCCAACTGTTGGCAACCCCATGGACTGTAGCCTACCAGGCTCCTCTGTCCATGAGATTTTCCAGGCAATAGTACTAGAGTGCATTGCCATTTCCTTCTCCAGGGGATCTTCCCGACCCAGGGATCGAACCCTGGTCTCCCACATTGTAGACAGACGCTTAACCACCTGAAACACCAGGGAAGTCCATGTTGCCAATAAACAGTGGCAAAGTCCTGCCTGACTCTTGGAGACCCTACGGACTAGCCCGCCAGGCTCCTCTGTCCTTTGGGTTCTCCACAGTCCTGCCTGACTCTTGGCGACCCTACGGACTAGCCCGCCAGGCTCCTCTGTCCTTTGGGTTCTCCACAGTCCTGCCTGACTCTTGGCGACCCTACGGACTAGCCTGCCAGGCTCCTCTGTCCTTTGGGTTCTCCACAGTCCTGCCTGACTCTTGGCGACCCTACGGACTAGCCCGCCAGGCTCCTCTGTCCTTTGGGTTCTCCACAGTCCTGCCTGACTCTTGGTGACCCTATGGACTAGCCCGCCAGGCTCCTCTGTCCTTTGGGTTCTGTAGGCAAGAACTTTGGGGTGGGTTGCCTTGCTCGCCTCCAGGGGATCTTCCGGATGCAGGGATTGACCCTGCCTTTTTAATCTCCTGCATTGGCAGGCAGGTTGTTTATCATCAGTGCCACTGCGGAAGCCTGGTGTCTCCTAGATTTCTGTTAATTTTGAGCTCGGTTATTCAGGGTACTTATTATCTTCATTATTAAAATAGGGATGCCTAGCTCACATGTACTGTGAGAATGCACAATAATGTTTTATAAAATACAAAATATAGCCTGGGGATTATTAATTAGATAACTTCAGGTGCGATTTCCTAAAAATTTTAAAAAGAAAGCAAAAATTTAGAATGTATGAATGGTACACTCTTTTCTTTTTACAACTAACTTTTACTAGTAATCAGATGAAAGAGTCTGTATTGGGTGGTTGTAAGGGTCTTTGAATCCAATACTCTTTGTTTTTAATTAATGTAGTTCTAGATGATTGTAACTTGCTTGACATTTCATATGCTTTTCACAGTAAGATTTAGAGGCCCTTTGGATTTTTGAAAGATAATTCTGTTTTATGTCATGTTCTTGAAGTAGGGTAATGCAGTTTTGGGGCTTCTGTGTATTATTAGGCTTCTGACTGATAATGTACAGCATTGCTATTGCATTAAATGATTGTGATGCTTAATTACATTCTCTCCTAACAGACAACATTAATTTCACTAGGCTTTTTTAATGGTTTCTTTCTTAAATGTTCTTGATCAAATAAGCTGAAAATAGCAATAGTTATTATTACAAATAACATACTGTACGCCAAACACTGAACCGGGTACTTTATATGCAGTATTTTTGGATCTCCAATAATTAGCAAAATTACTTCTCAGAAATGGTAACAAAATTGTTTTGTCATGATATGCTTAAAAACCTGATTTAGGAAGTTTTGCTTTGCATTTATTATTCTGAAAGGTATCAGACAAGAAAAATAGAATACTTATGAATCTACCACAGTTGTCAGTTTTTCTGTTTGTGAAATTAATAATATATCCTATGGGTAGTGGAATTAGTTTTGTTTTGTTTTGCTATTTATACGTTTTCAAGAGTTCTGGTGTTCTTTTTTTCTTTCATTTGCCTTTTCCTATTTTAATCCAAGTTCTTATTTGCATTTTTTAAATGTAAATATTTAATGTTGGTATTCCTGAGCCTCTAAGTCGTTCCGTTTTATTTTAACCACTTTTTCATCTTGTTGTGATTAAGGTTCTGTTATTATTTTGTAGATTTAAAAAATAACCCAAACAAGGACTCTGAATCAACCTAGAGTGTGGGATGGGGAGGGAGATGGGAGGGAGGTTCAAAAGGGAGGGGATATATGTATATCTATGGCTGATTCATGTTGAGGTTTAACAGAAAACAAAAAAAAATTCTATAAAGCAATTATTCTTCAATTAAAAAATAATTTTAAATATAAATATAGTTATATAGTTCTATTTGTTAGCTTTTTGTAGTGTTTAAAATTACTTTTTGTATCCTAGGGCTATTTATATTTACCTGGTTATGAATTTGAGTTACACCTCTCTAATCAATACTTATTTTTTATTGATTTTTTCTAAGAAGTTATGACCATTTCAAATGACCAGTATTTTTGTTCTTCCTTTAATCGATTTGCTGATTTTGAAAAATAATATGGTCAAGCTTTTACAGTTAAATTGTACAGAGAGCTTTTTGTAGGCTGATAATACTAGGTATCTTCCAGAATTGCCCTCCATTCGTTACTCTTAATATACTGTGTAGGTAAGAGGAGCCATCAGCATTTACTTTTAGTTCTTTTGCAGAGATGAATAAACATCTTGAAACGCTGATTTAGACAGTGTTTTAAAAATGCTCTGATGCACTTTGGTGTATGACTGACTCTTTCTTAGTTAAATGTTTCACAGCATTATAACATAGTTGGATTCAGCTCATCTTTTAAAGCAGTTGTCAGAAAAATATGGGCCAGCATGGTAGAATGTATTAGCTCAATACATTGTCTCCATTTTATTATGAAGCTGCTGAGGAAGCTGTGATATACAGCACTGTCATTACAGATCTATTGTTAGGACGGTTCCACAGTCTTCTTTGCACTGCCATTAATTTATAGCAGTAAACAATATGTAGCCTTCCAACTGCAGCAAAGCAGAATCTTTTAATGAGGTGGATGTTATTACCACAATAAATCAGCGCTTTCGCGTAATGTATAATTCAATGTGTGTATTCCCACTGTAACTTCTCTGAGTAAGCTGATAGTGTATCATTGTCATTGCACAGCTCCACTGGTCTTTTTTTTTTTAACCTTCTTTTATTTGGGGACTTCTTTTTTATATGTTTGCAAATAAATGTGGTATGTCTTGATAGCTGTCCTGTAGCAGGCTTCACAAACCAACTGTAACAATAACAGCCAGAATCAATACTGTGGGTTCTACCTATATGGATCTCTGCACAGTGCCTTTTTTTTTTTTTTCAAATGCTAGTGAAATCAATCCTAATTGGTTTTAGCATTATATTCAAGAAACGTGATTCTATAACTATTGATTTTGGGGGTGTACTCATTTGGAGAGTAATAAAAATAGGAGCAGATAAAGTGAATACTTAATATGCTGCAGAATCATACAAACAGAGCATTGATTTTATTTTTAATTCACATAATTTGTCTTCCAGTGATTTTATTTCTTCTTTCTTTCCTTTTGCATGGCTCAGTCTTCAGGGACAACAATGAAAATACATTTAAAGGCATTCCAAATGGGTTCTGTAACAAAGATTTCTTGGAGTCGGTTCCATTTTTAACTGGCATAAATTTAGTAAATCAGACTTAATTCCTTTGTACAGAAACTAATGCTTTAAAAATGCCTTTTTAAATTGGTATACTGTGATACTGATTTAAAATAATAATCACCTAAAGGTTTTTTTAATTTTGCTTGTAAAGTAAAAAAATGGCTTAAAATAAAATGTCAATTAAAACTGTCCTATTGAAAGAGAATGAAAGGTACGAGCAATAAATTGCAGTTTTGAAAAGATAGTTAACAATTTGAAAAAGATGGCCAAAATGATCATTTAAAATGTTGCTTAAAATTACTTTTTAACATGAAAAGCAGTTTTAAAACTCATTTAAAACTTTGTTTCATTTTCAATAGAATATTTCTGAATATATGTATTTTAAAACCAGTATTTTAGCTTAATATTTTTCCCATAAATGGTCAGATATTTTCTTTCTCATATAAATGAGGAGTTGCTAATTGATAGATTTTTATTAAAGAAAGTAATCTTGCATATTTTTTGGTGTATTGGTATTTATATTTTACATAAAGAATAGAGATTTCCTGGAGATTGGATTATTTTATGAGAATGAACTGTTTCTTATTCTTGAAGGCCTTAAACCCCTTTGTGAATCTGGAAATCTCTTTGTATCTTCCTGAAGAAGATGTACATGTGCACGATCACACAAAATTTTGCATTTTGCCTTCTGTTTAGTGGAGTTCATATATTCCCTGAATTACAACAGCAACTATAATGATACCAGCTAACACTTCTTAAGCTCTTATCTTGTGCCAGTCAATATTCTGAGGGCTTATAGGCTATTGTTTTCTTCAGATTTTACCCCAGTGCTAAAAATTTACTTTAAAAATAATAACATTCATTGAATATTGTCAGGCATGGTTTGTCCCTCTATGTACTTAGTCATTTTATTTTCCGAAACAGCCTTCTTACTGTTTACCATTTTTACTCCAGTAAGCGCAGACTCTTTATCACTTGGCCATACTGCTTTGGGGACCTTGGCTGTAATGTATTGTTTTCCAGTACAAGCTCATATTCTGTCTGATATGCTATTTGTATTACATATTAAAAAAAATTTTCATACAGACAACATATTATTTTCTGAATTCCGGTTTTAGTAGAAAATCCTAGATTTTCATTTAATCTCTTTTTCATGCAGTCCCTTTCTTGCACTTCTGCTCACCCCCTACCTCCTCAAATTTTGTTCCATCTTCTCAGCATCTGTGATATGTTAATTCCTTAGCTTCAAGATTCTGTTTCTGGTTGTTGCTTCTGATGAATTAAGTAGGATTTTAGAGGTGCTTTCCAAAGTATCATATAGCTAATACTCGCTTCATGTAATTATCTTGGTGAAAATGCTTGTTCTGGGCTGATTTAAGACTTTTTTTCAAATGAAACCAACTTACTGAGAAATGACAGGTTTCTCCCTTCACTTATATGTATATATTTAATGTGCATTGAAAGTTAAATTTACATTGCTATCCACTCTGTAACACTGCTTTAAATGGTATGTATTTTTAATTCACTTTCACACTTGCTGCTGCTGCTGCTGCTAAGTCGCTTCATTCGTGTCCGACTCTGTGCGACCCCAGAGACGGCAGCCCACCAGGCTCCCCCATCCCTGGGATTCTCCAGGCAAGAACACTGGAGTGGGTTGCCATTTCCTTCTCCAATGTATGAAAGTGAAAAGTGAAAGTAAAGTTGCTCAGTCATGTCTGACTCAGTGACCCCATGGACTGCAGCCTACCAAGCTCCTCCATCCATGGGATTTTCCAGGCAAGAGTACTGGAGTGGGGTGCCATTGCCTTCTCCGTCACACTTGCTAATAGAATAATATTTGAAAAGATAAAGAAATAAAGGACAATTATATTCATGTGG